>NC_058026.1:8318104-8431070 GCF_019176455.1 Solea senegalensis | reverse complement strand
ACCAGCAGCCAGTGACATGGAATAATCTGTAAGTGGTTGGAGAGCAGGAATATTTAAGAAGTGGGGCTGGAATAACACATGCAGTGTAGTTGAAACATGTTAAATCTACAATCCAAGGCTGATAAATAACCTGATTCATTGGTGGGTGTGTCTGTTTGTGTGTGCATGTGTGTTGCTTGCTTGTGTTCATGCATATTTAAGTTTTGCTATTTCTGCAGAAGTAGATATGTGTGTGTGTGTGTGAGACTGTGTGTTTCATACACATGACCTGGGATCAATGGTGATGGATTAGAGCCGGAACTAATGTGCTTGTCCACCTGTGAAATGAGAAGCAGGGGAGAAGGGGACATCGAGAGAAGGGCCCTGTCACACTTGCATCAGGCTTGCAACAGACCCAACCTCGGTGGCACTTTATGACCACTTGATGGCACGCGCACACACACACACACACACAAAACAAAACCTGACATCCACCCAAATGTGAGAGTCACTTGTAGTGCAAGACACATACGACTGTTGTCAAAAATAGGAGGCTGTGGATGAGGTGGACACGCACGAAAGACACAAATGTAGCAGCCAATTTTGTCTGCAGAGAGTGCAGCAAAGCAACACTGCAGTAGAACAACAGCAGCATTCACTGTGGCATGACTGATGTGTTCTCATCTTTTGTTTGTATGTTGTGTTTCTTACGAGGGAGACATTTTTTGTATTTGAATTGTCCTTGTGCACAGTGATTTATACTCTGTGTTCTATATATTTCCATGTTAGGTTGTGATGTCCATGAAGGAGAAAAATGTGGTTTAAAAAAAAAAAAACATTTCAGTGTAGTTTCATATTCTCTCTTACTGTGCGTGTCTCTTTGAAGCTCTAGCAGAAAGTCTGTCAGCTAATTACAAGAGATGCTCACAGCCTCTTTTCTGCTGACTGTTGTCTCAGTGACACACAACCTACTACTGTAACTGTGTAAAATGAAAATGGGGATTGTGAGCTCCGAAATAAGCCAAACAGACAACTTTTTTTGATTAAAAAGGCTTGGGCTGGTTGAGGTGCAAACCACTGTACCATTTGTGTCTAATGCATAAACCTGGGCTGACAGTACAGTGTGCTTAGAGGTCACCTGAGCATGCAAAGACAAAGAAAAAAAAAATCAAAAAAAAATCAGAGATGGGTGCTGGGTAATTGGGAAACTGGGACAGCAAAAGTGGAATGTGGGGAGTGGAAGAGGTTTCTCGTGTATGAGAGCACACAGTTTTCCAATCTGAGGGGTGGGTTTTAAATCCAAAGGCTACATTTCCTAATCACAGAGCTTACACAATTATATAAGGGGACTCCGTATCCCCCTAGATTTAGTGTTCTTGATGTTATATAATCTGTGTTATTTGGATGACTCTTTCAAGAAATGTTGGATGGATTACGCTAGATTAATACAGACCAGATCAATCAACCCCAAGAGACATCTCGAAAGAGGGACTGCACTGGAAGCTAAAAGGAGCCAAAAACAACGTACAGTATGTGAGCTCTGTGAAACGCATTTGCTCAGCGACAGCCATGGAGGTGCAGGTTGCGTGCAATTTCGGCATCATGTGCTTATTTACTGAATCAGAACAGCAGTGAATGGAACAGTGACACACAGTTTGCATGGTTTACACTTGTTTGTGACATGCACCAACAATGATGCAACCTGGACACACCCTCAGTGATGTTACCTGGAGTCCTTGAGAGTTTCTGGTCTTTCAAACATCATACACTCTCGTCCAGGCAACGCTACCCCACCCACTTATCTCCTCCTCTGATCCACAGCCACCATCCACAGCCATCCATCAGCTTGTGGGGTGTGGACCCATAGGCATTCGTGAGGTCCAGCCACAGCACGGCCAGGTCGCCCTTGTTCTCTCGGGCTTCTCTGATCAGCTGTGTCACTACTACATGTACAGAGAAGCAGTAAAAAGTGTAATTCAAGTATCATATGCACAACTGCCATGTGCAATTGAAGGCAACAGGAGGTGTGAAGATTGCTGCAATATTTCTCGCAAAGTAAACACGCACCTAATTTAATGTTCATCTCTTTAATGTGCTTGTGAGTGATGGTGGATTGGGAGATTGTGACTGCCTGCATCTCTAATCAATGTCACAAACAACTCACTTCCTGTTTCCTTTTGTTATTCAAAGATGATTACATCATGTGCTTATTAGAAAGACTAACCTAAGGGAGCACCTGCTTTTGTTTTTTCTATGACTAAAGTATGGAAGGATGTCTGAAACAGGTTGTGCAGAGTCCATCTGTTCACTGTCAGGTATCTGAGCCTGCTGCCTCCACTGTCTGTGTGTGTGTGTGTAGGTTCCTGTGGGCTGTATCTGCACTTTGTGTGCACCCCTTTACAGATGTCCAAAGGCTACTTTAGGGCAATAATTTCCCCTCTGATTACTCTAATGCACAACAGTGCTGCTGTTCTGTCTGTGATTCGTTTTTTTTTTCCCTTTGCTTGGCAGGACCACACACACACGTCCATATGCTCACTGACTGTCAGGCACAAAGACATGCACTCATCACCAAGGAGGTGAGCTATGAAGTGATGAAAAGGCAAATAGCCAAGGGTGGATAACATGGATTAAAAAAAAACAAAAAACAACTCCCCACTTTGTTATTTGTGCATATTTCATCAAATTATCCCATGACGGCACTCAGCAGCCTTCTGTGTGCCTTATTGTTTTCCCCCTGTTATGAAACCAGTCTAATAAACAAAGGTGGCAAATTACATCGTGCGAAACTTTTGAAACATTTGAAGTCTGCAATGAGCTTTGTGGTGAATTAATAAGTCATATTTTTCATACATTAGTAAAGAGGGGAAGCTAATGAGGTGGGCGTGGGCAGAGCCCGACATCGTCGGCAGATCTCTAATGTCAATATTTAACTAGTGTAAACAGAGAGAACGTATCCCCCACACTAGGTACTATGATATGTACCATGTGTATAGTGCATGTACATTGAGGAAGGAGATGTCTCATTTGAAAACGCTCTCTTGGCAAAGCTAAAGATAAAGCTAAGATAGCTCAAAGTGATCTCATCTCTCTTAAGATATGCTCCTCCATGTCATCAAAGACTAATAATGGGAATACAAATACGTTTATGACTTGTATCTTTATTTACGCACATGTAAAGGCTTTGAATCAACTGATCATTTTCTTTCAATCTTCCTGTAAAGATTTCTGCTGTATGATTATGAAGCAGCTGTACCATCCTGCTCTCTTGCTGGCAGTGGAGATGACTCCTGCTGAGTGGCAGCACTCTTGGCTGTGTGCTGACCCTGCAAGGCCAAATGGAAGCTGATTTTGGCTCGTGTACAGTTTGGCTGCCAGACGTGATTAGTATTCAGGGATATGGACATGGGACGATTTGATATCAAAACCTGTTCCAGCGAGAAACATTTAGCCTAAATCTGGGTTACTGTCATGCTGTGAAAATCACCTCGAACGAGTGCGCAATATTCATTCTTTTTTTTACCAAAAAGTAACACACTATGTTCTGCACACCATTAAATATGACGAGCGTCACTTTCCTGCACAATATTACATAATTCATTGGTTTAACAGCGGGGGAAGTCAATACCACTGGTATGTGGGTACATTTTGGTGCAGCATTTTACTTGATCAAAGGATACAGGAGTTGAGGTGAGATCAGCATCAAGGTTTAGTATCATAGTGGGGGCGGGGGGGTTAATTACCAAAGTGTCCCTGAGTTGAGGTTCCTTAGTTTAAGAGAACAGCCAAGTTTTCTTGTAATTAAAAAATAACCTAATAATGATGACTAATTCGATTTTCTTACCATCCGCCATATGTTTACACGCCCTGATCTCGGTATCTCTGCATATTATCTCTGCACATTGCAAACACTAAAGTTATGGTATCCAGTGGCTGCTGTTGTCTCAAGGTCACAGTGCAGATAACAAATACATCAGGGAGATGCAACATGACAGGTGTGTTTGCATGCTTGTTACATCTTGTCATTAACAACACGGGGGACACATAAATAAAAGTCTGGCACAGTCATGGGGCGTTAGGAGAACAAATGCAATCTTTGTTAAATGAGGACAAAGGAAGTGTGCAGCAGTTTTTAGCAAAGGCATATCCTTATGCCACACGCAATGTCCACATGTAATGAGCTGTTTTGTAAAAAAACTATTAATTCTCTCTTTCCCTTGAGCATTATGATTATATTTTTATAATACCCTGTCCATGCTCACAACAACCAATTCATACTGTATAACTGCAATGCTCTTAAAGGTGACGTAAGAGTAACAGCGTCTATGCACCTGTTTAGGAGATTGCATGCTTGCTGATGTGTTTATCTTTGGTGGCTGTAACTGTAGCAGAGGCAAAAAAAAAAGAAGGGAAAACAAAACCCTGCAGTAAGAAGTTGTGTTACTATAATAGTTCTGCTGTGACAGAGATGAGTGGCAGTGAGCAATAACCCGGCAGGTCAATAAGAATTCAAGCTGCAGGAAAAGGTAAAAGTGGAGGCACAGAGCTGTTCAAAAAGAAATGTCTGATGAAGGACATAGTGTGCGCTGAAGCTCAGATACCATTTCATTTTTTTGTTCATCAAACAATAATTGTCCACTGCAGAGTCAGTCACTTAGAAATTGCTGCAAGTTTTGCCCCTGTCTCAGCGTCTCTCATACACTGGAAAATCAGGCTGGGAGAACACCACGGCTCAGATTATTGTGCTCTTATCATAGAAGTAGAACCACTCTGTCATACTCTCTTGCTTCATTTCTCAACTGACAGCTTGCTAAACGCAGACCACTGGCCTATCATGGCATAGCAACCATACACCCAGCAGGTTTGCTGAGGCGAGCTGAAACAGAGTGTTTAGGGATGAAATAGGAGCAAAAGTTACTTTTTCGTTCATGAGTTTCTGCCGCGCAGCACTATCCATTTTTTTTTTTTTATCCCCCCACCAGTTTACCTTTTAAGTGTATTCACAGTTGAGTCGTTTCACGTCCATCACTTGTAACGTTCTGTGAGATCACAAGTCAGAATATTTCAACTCACATTTGTAGTGTTCAGCACTTTAGGCACGGATTTAATTTAAAAGTTGAACATAAACAAGATGTTTACTGGTGGGATTTAGGCACTGGCAAGTTCTGGAAACTAACGTACTACATATACAGTAGGTGTGACCTTGTACTGTATCACTTCCAAAGGCAATGAACTGCAATCAACACATTTGAGTAAAAGCAATCTGTTTGTAAAGGTCTTCTTCATTTTTATTTTTTCATGTACCCTTTCAGCACCAGTGTATGGGGCATAAATTATCTTGGTCAAAACCAATGCCTGAGAAGACAAAATACACGCAAATGAGGGTTTTTAATTTTATTATTCAAAATTTGATTAATAGGAGAGGGAAGGCTTCAGAGATTAAGACTAATTTCTGCTTAGATTAGTATAGATTAGAAAAGGAAAAGCTTCTAAGCAAAATTCCTATCTTGATTTTTTTTTTCTTCAAAAACATAAAAAACATAAAGGGGGGGGTCATCTCATTATCAGGACTATCCTATCCTCGGGCCAGTAGTATGATATACGGTATGAGACACTACACATACATCAAGCTATCTAAGATTCCACTCATACATCACTGTCTCTGCGACCTTGTGTATTAACTATTCATATACTGTGTGAATGCAGTTCACTGGAAGAATTCCCTTCATTAATTCTAATATGCGAGGGCCTAACATCTCATTAACACACAACACACACTCGTTACCAAGAAATAGTTTTTATTCCATGTATAACCTTTTGACTGTCATTATTATTATGGTTATTATTCATAATGATTATTATTGCAAAATGCCTTACTCGACATGCGGCTTTCCACTCTCGTTTCTCCTTCTTCAGGACGAAGCTTCCAAAATATCATAAAACACACAGTGTGAAATTCTGAAAGTGCACCCAAAACCCCCTAAACCTGGATACTCTGAGCTCACAGTGAACTCATGAACCACTTCAGGCTGAGCGACCCACACACTCGCAGCATTTACAGCGGCTGATGCAAAATTCCAATGGAATTTGAATAAAGTTTTCATTATTTTCTCCCAGCCATCACAAGGTTCATTGCATAATTAATCTCTTTTTCAACTTTACACTGCAAAAACGCATATTCAGTTTGCATCACCTGCTGTGCTTGGGTTGGCCACAAACATGAATCTCATCTCCATTCACTGAAAAACCATGAATCAGCATGTGGTGCAGTGGCAGCACATTGTTTCCCAGGATGCTAATGTTAGGTCAGAGTGAATCATGCCACTGCCATGCAAATGACGCGGCAGGTTATGTATTTAACCTGTCAAGTCGCATACATTAGAATACAAGGATACAACTATAACATGAGATTGATCGAATCATGGAATTCTGCTTCCAGTGTAGCCAAAAGAAATCTTTTATGAGTTATTTATGCTGCCTTTATTTACTAATACTGCTTTATTTGTCTGCATCCATTACACTTGGGCCACACAGGAAGCGTGGGCTGTGGGTGACTGCTGTGTTGGTAATCCACTGAGGGTGGTGCAGCGCTTTTGTTTGCAAAGGAGCTGCTGCTACGTTTTGCATTGCATTTGCCTTTAAAACATATAGCTATAATGTAAAATAATCCAGTGTATTCAATTCAATGTTGAGACTATGAATCTCTGATCTGCAAGTATTAGCAGTAGGTCTTTTTGACAGAAATGAATGACTTGATACTGCGTGTTTTGTTGTGAAAAGCTAATTCTCAAGGGTTTCACATCGGCAGTGTGGCTGCACTTATATGATAACAAGGGGGAATTAGAGGTAAGCTGAACATTCTGCGATGCACACATACTCGCTCAGTTTTCAGGAGATTTACAGACATATAGATAAAAGAGTTAAATTATCCATACCAATCTAATGCTGAGCATTAGTCAACCTTTAGATGTAAATGTGTGAATCCAGTTGCACAGTTTTCACTTTGTTGTTGGTTGTACCACTTGATTTGTGGTGAATTCCTAAAAAAAATAATAAAAAAAGGCACCACTGGGCCCATTCAAACTGTTTCCAACTGATCCAGGCTCAAACACAGTACAACCAGCTTGATAGACATAAAGGAGACACTCGATAGTCACGGTCAAGTGCTGACACATTCATACAAAAACCCACTCTGCCTCTCTCTCTCTCTCTCTCTCTCTCTCATACAGAAGCATTTGCACATGCCCAGACCTGTAGATGACAGTATAATTGTAAGATAGGCCATGACTCATATGGAAATGGAAATACAGCAGTCTATTACTTTATCCTTTGTAATGGATATCAGAAATTGAAAAGGGAATTAGGCCTTGCTACTGACAGAGCATTAGAATAATCCCTGCTACTTAGGACAACAGTCAGATACTAAACACACCAAATCTACTTCTCGCTGCATACGCTGCAAAAGCAAACTAATGAACGAGGTGCCTGTGCATATTCACCATCGTAATTGAAGTCAGACAGAGACAATTAGTTTTTTTTTTTTTTACAAAGCCCCATAAAGCACACTGCGGTGACATCCACGCGCACTGCCCAACAAACACCTGACAGCACATCGCACTGGAACAGATGTACACGTTCAAACGTCTGCACGCTCGTTTTTGTTTTGTTTTGTTGTTTTTTTCACAGCATTAGTCGTACCCTATGAATCCTAACAAGGCTGAGAACATTCATTTTCTGAGTTGTTAAGTTCAAAACATAATGCTGGATCCAGCGGAAAATAAGATTCAATACAAAGGGCTTAAGACTAAAGATGAATGCAGCGCTACAGCTCTACATCATCGCTGATGGTCACCGTATGGAAGAGTTAATGTCACCGTTAATTTATTGTAAACCCCCTTGCCATTTCATCGCAAGTACTGTATTACATTATAATTTGTAGACCCTTCAATATCTACCTGATGGCGAGGGGGGGTTTAGAGGCAATTTGCAGAGAGTGAGAGGTTATAGTGAAATCCCCATGATGACCTTCCACAGTTTGAGTGTTAAACCCGGGTGGCTAAACGGCAATATTGATAAAGTGGTTGATGTTATATCAATATTGTCATCTGTAATTGGTGTAATCTGATGAACTGCACATCAGTTAGAGGGTTTGCTGCCATTATATTACCTGTTAGTAGCAAGTGCATGTAACGATCTGTGAGAGACAGTGTCAATGATCATGGAGGAAGAGAAGCACAGATGGAAACAGCAGGGATAGGGAAGCCTTTTTGCTCAAAGCGGGTCAACTGTGAGTAGACTAAAGGGTTGTTTCCCTCAAAGAGAAAGAACGAAAGGGCGAAGGAACAAAGTAACGAAAGAGCGAAGGCACAAACAAACAAACAAAGAACGACAGAAACAAAGAAAGACATCAAGGTGGACATTTGTCAATCCGATCCACACCCTAATCGATTATGAAAATGATCTTCACAAAACCCAGATATAAAATACATCTGTGAAACAAACATACCACCCACATTTTTTTTTCCCCACAGTAGATCACAAAAGCTGTAGTGTACATCCCTTCACGGACACACACGCACACACACACACACACACACACAGTTGTTCTTTTGTAATGGCTTTGTGTCAGCATATAACGGATGTCTCCAAACAGTGCCATTTATTCCCATCTCCAGCTAGCCTATGCCTGTCCAAACAACAGCATGAAACAAAGGCTGGAAAACAACAGAAGGGAGACAAACACATCAATCTGACACAGAAACCACACACACACACACACACACTCTCGCATAAAACACACATATGCATCGTGCAGATTGATCGTCTAATAAGCAAAAGGTAACATGATTATTGAAGATTTTAACTGAGACATTGTCACTGATTGATTTTTTTGGTATGGATTTACTTTTTTCATGAACACGTTGATGAAGTTGGGGACAACAAAAATACCTTGGGAGAAAGTGAAAAAAACACACACACACTGCAAGCGGGAGAAACCGGAGCATAAGAAACCAGAGTACAGATCAATCAGCTGTCAGGGAGTGGTGTGTCTCTGAGGTGGAGTGTGCCCTTGGAGATGAAGCAAGTCTGATACAGAGAGCAGATCTTTGATTGCTGCTGAAGCTTAATGGGACTCTGCAGGGAGAGTGGAATGGGAAGCAGCCTCGGGGAACACACCAGCGCAGGATAGGTGACAGAGGCGCAGTGTCATTTTATCTGTGTGCACTCACCTGTGTGTTTCGGGGTAGAAACAGAGAGATCAGCTTCCACCCCCCAAAACACACAAACACACCCCCACCCACCTCTATTGTTTTTAGATCGTACTGAAATGAACACGTGAGAGCTACTGCAAACGTGCCACTTGTATTTATTTCTGTTTATCGTCGCACTTTTCATTCTTCCACTGAAGCGATGCATTGTTATTTTAAGTAATGCACAAAACGCCAACACTTTTTTTGTTTTGTTTTTCTTGGTTAAATCAAAACAAACAGCAACAAATCTGAAATACACACACACACATAAATGTAAGCACACAGCTATACACAACAACAATACAGCATGCAAACATGAATAAGCTTGAGCTAAAACTCTGTCTGGTGCCTGTGTGGCAGCCACTGATTAAAGGTCCTTGTTAGGATGTACGGGCCCTCACATGTTTCTGTTGTGTCATTGATAAGGCTTTTGTGTTCAAACTAGCTGAAGGGAGGCGGCTAATTAAAAAGCAGAGACAGGCAGATTTAGGAAACAAAGGCACTGGTCCCACTGTCAGATTTGCACACCCATTAATTGCTGTTCTCCTTTTCATCTTTAAATTGTACAGTAAGGCTTACGCACTCCACGAGTGAATGGATGCTTCAGTGTACGAGCAGGCTGGTTTTTATTAAGGAAGTGTGTTTGAACTCTTTCCTGGACGCATGAGACATCAGACTTTCAATGTTTAAGCATTGCCACAGAATCCACAGTGTCTCTCTCTATATAACACAACAAGTAATCCATTAAGGACTTAAATATAACTAGCAGTTAAATTATATCATAGATATCATTGCTTAAACACACACACTCCTTTAATCTGTCACAGAACTGCTTCTTCACTGCAATCAGAATAAAGAAAATATTATACGGAGCAGCAGATATTTTCCATTTTTCCACTGACTCATTTAAATGTTTTTAAATCTGCCACTTCATCACTACATCTAAGAATTTTTGCAATTCAAATTCACATGTAAATGTTCATATTGTTACAGTAAATGGTCAGTGACTGATAGTTTTTTGGATGAAAAAACAATTTTCCTCTCCAGACAGTTGCTCTCTTGCTGACAAACGAGTGGACATGAATAATAAGCCTGGAGGCTGAAACATATCACTGGTCGCAATCACTCCTGCAGAGGAAATGCTGCCAAACAATGATCACACCTAGCAACTGGTTCACTATTGTTATTTATAAAAACCCTTTGACAGGCAACAGACCACATTAAAGACGTCTGTTAACTGTTCTAGTGATTCAGTTGTGATTCTATTGATGTCAGTATCATGACGCCAGTAAAGACACGGGTACTTGTATCATAGTAAGTAACCCTGTGTAACGAGAAATACAAGGAAACAATATCAATGACGATGGTGGTGGGTTCACCATTACACTGTACAGTACAATCAATTTTAACATCATAGTGACAAGTGTGATGCAAAAAGTGTTTGCTCTCATCTTTACCCTATGAACAAAGATGTTGTGTAACGGCGTGTTTCCACCGGCTCACCTCGGCACAGCACGGCTACTTTTTTAGTAACTTCTTACGCACTTTGACGTGTGTTAAGGACAGGTATGATCAAACTCATTTTATTGCTAGGTCTTTTATTATATATACTTTTAATGCACTTTTTGATGTAGTTCTTAATTTGTCCTCATCTGCTGCTTACTGGCTGCAGGAAATTTTTTGGTTTGAAAATGCAGCTCAACTGATTTTGTAATCGAAAAAAAAAATAAAAATCTAAATTAAGTATCCAAGCATTTTAGTGTAGAATAATGACTGTTGACTCTCTGACAAGAGCTGACATGATGCATGTAGAAATGTATATATATATATATATATATATATATATATATTCTGTATGATAAATAGGCTTATATTTCCTCTGCATATATTGTTAATATGGGGGGAGTGGGGAGGTGCAGGTTTGTAAATTTATTTAAATGTATTCTTATTTTATTCGTATTCTTTTAACTTTGTAATTTTATTTTTTGGTTTATTCTCACTTATTCTTATAGTTCTTAACTTTGTAAAAAAAAAATTTAAATTACCTTTGTACACTGGAGCGCTGTGACGAAAGAATTTTCCGCAAGGGATTAATAAAGTATATTCTATTCTATTCTATTCTATACATATATGAGTATGTATACACATATATGTAGAAAGTCTTGTGACCATGAACAAGAAACATGATACTTTAATGGAAGTGAGTCTTTGGTCATTGTAAGACTGTTCAGACATGTTGTTATCTGCACATCTGTACAAGTTTGTAGTGTGTGTCTATTTTTAAGTGCTCTTTAAATGGATAATTGCTCGGCCAGGATAACAGACTTTGGCAGCAGTGACAAGGACGAGGAAAAAGAAGAAACAGAGAACAGGTCTGATGTTTTATCTCAGCGCTGTGTGGAACTTCACCTCGTCCTCTATTCGAGGGAATAGGTGGCTCTAAGCCTGAACTGAATGTAAGCACTGTGCTTTTTTATCAGACTGTGTATCTGTGATGGTATGTAAAGCTCATAAAACAACATGTCAGGGTCAGCTTTAAGTGACCTCTCCATTTGTAACAGGACTGAGAGTCTTCAGTCATGTTAGTGTCTGCAAAACTGTACTTTGAGTGAAAGTCTCATGTGAAAATACTGACGACGTTAGACGATGATAAATGGACAACAATGACATCCCCATATTGGTCGTTTCTAATTATTCTAATTTTATAATGAATGGGTCTGAATAATAAGAGGAAACTATCTAATTGTAATATATCTGGTAGAGATTATGACTATGGGATTAAGATTTGCAGTATCATTTTATTAGTTAAACTTCCATTTGATATTGCTGTGTTAGAGATTTCAAACTGTGATTGAGCATTACCACATGCAGCATTTTAACTTCTTTGTTTTCAGGGCTATAAAACCAGGGCAGTGTGGATGGCAGGCGCATTAGAATTCATACACAAAACAGAGTAATGTGGATGTTGCCATAGTCACTGACTGACTCATTGGACAACTGAACACAAACAGTATTTGTGTGACTGGGCCTTTTCTTGTGTTGATTCTTTTCCTCAATGCTTTTCTCCACAAAAAAACTGCACGGAAAGATCTTAACATTTCCAGCGTGGAACACTTTCCACGGCTGTGTTTTGACATGTGAATCTTCCTCCATTTTCATGGAGCCACTGCATGTGTTGCAAACGTGCTGCACGGCGCTGTCGCGGAGAGGATCCAGACCTCGCTGCTGCTCTCTGTGAGACTTTTCCACCATCGTCCTCTGGAGACGACGCACAGAGACTTATCATTGGACCAACGTCAATTCAAAGTGATTCCATGTGACATGTTTATTTGGAGCTACTGGGGAAGCCTACGAGGAACTGAATACTTTTGTGTTATGGTCTGACTCCGATTAGAGAATAGAGCAGCAAATATGTGTCATATTAAGGGCTGAATACATATTATATTTCTGCTCAGTAAGTGTTAGGACACAATGTTGCCCACCTTCATGTCTTTTGGAACCACATGCTCGATGTGGAAGTGCCTAAATGACATAAAATGATGACCCAGGACACGCGTATATAGATAGATCTCTGGGAAAACGATGTCGCCAGACACTCTAGGGGAATGGTGTTTGTGTGGGATGCAGGAGCTGTGCCCAAAAATAAATACAGACCTCTTGTTTGGAGATGGTCTGAGGAATGCAGCAGCCCCCCGTTTTCACAGGATGGACACGGGAAAAGAGCAAAGATCCTGCTAAAGCACCAGCCACATTTATTCTCACTATAATAGTTTTTGTACATTTGTTTCTCATCCCTGGGGAACCAAAGTATCTTTGCTTTTGGTTACAAGCAAATCAATCTGAAAAACATCTGGTTCCCCAAAATAAAGAGGTTGATTAAGGAAGTTTTTACAAACATGCTGAAGAAAATGTCCATGTGATGGAAAGAATGTGCAGCTAAAACACAGCTCAACTTGTTTTTTTTTTTTTTATCTTTCTAATTCCCATAAGCAAACATGATGGGATTTAAAGTAATATCTAGCAATATTTAGTTTGGCCTTTTTTACCCCAGTGATTACATGTAAACATGTAAACCAGGGCTGTTCAATTACAAACTCAGCTGGGCCACATTTTCACATCAAATTTAAAACTTTAAAACCAGCACAAATGCATGAGGTAGTAGCAGTAATGTTTTTTCACTTTGCAGCAGAGCACATGCTCATTTTAACTGCAGTAGTTGCCACAGCAACAGCATTAGTTTCTCTGAATTAAGATAAATATTTGTCACGTGACCCAAGCATGGTGCGTGCTAGGGCAGGAATATCTGAGGGACAGTGAAAAGTGTCCCTCTAGTTTTTCTTTGAATAGGTTGGATGTACACTTTGTACTTGTCATTTAAGTCATTTAATCGATTGAGTTCTTAAATTGTTACTGCAACCATAACTCCTGCACTTTATTTGTCTGTTTACTTGCATTTTTATATTTCAGTGTTTGTCTTGTAACTGTTATCTCCCTGTTTGTATTAACTATGCCGTGTGCCGCTGCCTTTCTTGGCCAGGTCACCCTTGTGAAAGAGGTCTTGATCTCAGTGGGTCTTTCATCTGGTTACATAACTGTCAAATGAAAATAAAAAATGTACTTAAAATGGAAATAATGTACAAATCCAGCCCAATGTAAATAAGATTTTGACTATGTATTGAATTCAAATAACTATACATATGACAATCTGACATCACGTTACTCACACAACACTTAAAAACTCAAAAGAATGGAAACTAATCAGTAACTTCAAAGAAATGGTTTGCTTTGACACAGTCAGCACTTGTGTCAAGTACTTGTTGAGCTCGAACAAGTAAATCCTCTTATAGTTAGTCTAATAAAGACTTTGGCCTGAACACACAATGACCACAAACTCTCTATGACCTCCCAATAACAGATGTGAAGTCAATGAATCCAGCTGTGAACATCAAAAAAACGCCAGAATTACAAACTAGACAACACCGCGCACGGAGAAGGCTCCACAACAAAAGTGATGGTCATGAATTATGCAGCTCTTGCGCAGGAATACACGACGCATTCGTGTACGGCTCCATTTAAAACAACACACAGCTCGCTGGTCTTTTTTCCCCTCATGAAGCAGAAGGCTGCTCGTTACATGGACGTGGACAGTTTTGTTCCTGTGCTGCCAACTCAAACAGTGAAATCACATCGTGCACAACTCATGGTACAGTGAGTGCACTCGCCCGAGCATGGAGGGAGAAAAGGAGGGGAGGGGAGGTATTAGGTTTTTCTTCCCCCTGAGATCAGACACACCAGAGGCGCTGTGTAAGACCTCCTCCAGATGTACGTGTGTGTGAGACAGATCCTCTTCTTGACATGATCGGCTGATGACTGAAACACTGTGGGGGGCGTTCTTAGAAACAAGCCCTCAGCGACAGAAATGAATGCATTCATTAAGTGATTTAATTAGTCCATTTCCAAAATTACACATCACCATTGAGACAGATTAAGCGCAACAATATGTTTTACCCTCTTATACCCTCTCTCTATATGTGTGTATATATATATATATATATATATATATATATATATACACATATACATACTATAATTGTGTTATATGTTATGTCAACAGACTCCGTGAAATAAATTGAACTTTAATAACTTTTGTGTTTTCGCAGTAGTGAATATTTTTAATATTGCATTGGCACACGGTGTTGTAAAACACGGCTTTTGTTCTGCGTTGCTGTCAATAAACCATAAATCCTCCCTCTGTTAGGGCTTTAATGTTTAATCACTTCAGATTGGACGCAGGCACAGAAAACAAGACGCTGTTGCCGCATGAGATTTGCTCGATGAAACACAGACTGCTGAGCGGTGAAGGATGAGACTCGTAAGAACGCTTTTGATTTGTGGCAAAGTTGGTATTCGGGTAGTTTTTAAAATCACAGACAATGAAAAGTTAATCCGATTATTGATACTGTATTTGCAGTTTTAGTCACAGTGGAGGCCACAGTTCAAGCCCACCCATACTGTATATGTATGCTCAGCTACATCCCAACATCTGCCTTCAACATAAGACAATACACGATTATACTAATCCTCCATTTAGACCCAGGTGCAGATTATCAGGGTGTGACATTTGGCCATTTATGATGGATTATGCTGTCAACAGTGTAGATGTCACATAATCCCATAATTTGATTTATGGATATATTTTCTGCAGAAAAAAAGGAAATCACTTGAGACCCAAAGATCACTTGGACAGCTGTACTGTGACATCCACACACAATCACTCAATTCAGTAAGGGTTTTAGTGAGGTGACTAAGAGTTTTTATCAGGGAAACACACAGTGTTTCTAATCATCACAGTGGTCAAACAAGGCACTTAAAGTAAAAAGCTTTAGAACCTCTAATTCTAAACGAATTACAGCGGCCTGGGTTCATGTTTGTATGACTTATCAAGTGTTTGCAGAAGACTGCAATTATAATTGCTTTCATGTTTCTGTATAAAAACATCTATTTGGCATAAAACATTGTCTATTGTTTTTGCGTGATTGAACCTTTTTAAATAATGTATTCATCACATGCACCGGCAGTCATGCAAAAAGTACACTGGTGATAATTGAACCTCCGTGTTGTTACAGTAGCCCAGAATGGATAAAACAAACACATCATAGATTATCCTACATGTACATATATGTATATATACATGTCAATGTCATATTATTATAAATATCTTATTGCCAATATATATATATATAATAGTACACGGTAGAAAATGTATGGATGTTTAACAGCTCAGCATCATTAGCACCTCTCCTTCATTGCTCTTGTTTGGAGCACATGTGACATTTGGCTCAGTCATAACGGTGTGCTCCCCATAAAGTGTCCGGGTGACGGCGTGCTGCACTTCAGAGTTCCGCCTTTTCGTACTGTCTATTTTACATTATTTATCACTTAAATAACCAGAATTTGGACATTTGTGAATCGATTCAGAATCGTGCACGTCTGAATTGTGATGCATCTAAGAATCAGTGTTTTTCCCCCACTCCTATTTGGAACGCACTTTTTTACTGAAGTAGGTCAAATAATCTTTGAACCTCCATCATCCAGATCAAACTCCTGAATCAGTGCCATTTGAATAGACTGGTAATATCCTTATACACTAGTTTTCACTAGATGCTGCATATAAATGGCCTCTTGTGTTTTAATATAAACAGTTTGAAAGGATTTTAAAGGTGTATTTAAACGACCACTCGTAGTACCACATAGTTACTTTGCATCACTCATAATGCAGCGTATTACTTTAAGGTAAAAGGTACAGCGGGTGGTTTATTGAAAGTTTTTGAGCTACTTGGCCTCTGCATCTGGCTAACAGCCATCACAAAGCTGCGCACATAATTGTCAATTGTAAAGGGTGTTTGTGCCGAGGCAGAGAGGAAACTGTTGGAAGTCAAAGATTGTCGCTGGTTTATTTTGCCAAGATGTTGAGCAGAATACTTTATGGCTGAGGGAGAAACACCGAGTATATACAGTATGTAAGGTCACTTGGCCTTTGTTGTTACTAAATGGTTTCTGCACATTAAACTGAGTTATTAGCCATTGATGTGACTATAAATTTGCAGGTTTAGTTGAGGTGGTTTTCGCTGTAACACCCTTCTGTCACACTTTACTGGAGCAACAAGTGTGGAGCTGTTGCAGGCCCACATGATGACTATCTCCACTTAGAGGGTTTATTTTGAAAAGCTAAGGTCAGACCTCAGGCTGTAAAGGCTACATTCCATCATGAGTTCATAGCTGAGAAACCAAACGTCATATCTGAGAAGACTGGGCACGAATCCATTCACTTTGTCGTCACAAAAGACGAGGAGAGTGTCTGTAAAATGTGTCTCAGCAACATGAGACGGGGACCAGGGCAGTGTGAAGGGACGGCGAAACAAGAGATTGATTCTGGACAAGTGAGCAATTGCATGGGTCCTCACCTCTGCTGAATACAATGAGGCCTAACACGCAAGCAGGTTTGGGTGAACATAAAACAGAAGTGACCCTCTGGATGTGAGGGTTTCACTCCCACCACACATCTTTCAGACACAGGCCCGCCTCTCAAAGCCTGTGGAAAAACAAGGACTCTTAGACTCCGAGAGTCCGGTCACGGTACAGCTCACAAGTGCGACATGTTACCCCAAACATTTTCTCAGTGTAGCACTAAATGCTGTGCTTGGCTTGTCAGGGTGAACGCCCCAAGCTTTGTTAGCTTTACCACACACCCCCAGCCACAGTCATGAACCTGGGGAGAGTTTATTATTTCTACTCAATTAGGGCCCGTTCTTAGCTCCTCGCCAGAATATGAAAATGTATTTACTTCAAGGGAAGGCAGAGATGGATTATTTCCTTATCAGAGTAATTGGGAATGGCATTTGAGGGACTCTAATGTCGTCTCCACCCCCCCGAAATCAAGTATCATCTCGAACATGTTGTGCAAGTGGGAAACACCTTGATGCTCTCCAGCGTAAGTGTAACGTCCCGGTCACAGTAAGGCCTTAAACAGCTTGTACTCACCATTAGAGGAAAGCAGCACAAGCATTAATAATTACCCGGGTTTTTGGTAATAAAGTATTGATTTCGCTGTGCTCTGCAGCTCTTTTGGTGTTTAAAACACAGACCCTCAATGACAGATTAATGGAAACCAGCTGAGGACCCTGCACAGTTGGCACTTTAAAGCGCACATAAACTTTTTGTGTGGCTAATAAACTGAACAGAAGTGATTATTGGAGAGGTGTGACTGGGATCTGTGGGTCGGCGGAGGAAAAAAAAAAAAGCAGAGCTGTTGATAAAAGTTGAAAAATAAAGCTGGAATCACATTGACGAGACCACGAGGTATTTTGTGACCTCACAGTAAATACGTAGGCTAAATAAAGTGCAGGTCGTCAGGACTGGTGAGGGTTAATGAGATTTTGGATGCAGTTTAACAATCAGTTGGTTCTGGTTCTAGCTTCACAGAACTTGTGGTTTAGTTGGTTAAATCAAAAGTACTGAAATTTTGATTTATAAGAACAAGGTTCTTTCTTGAAAGGACATTAACCCTTAAGAGTTCCTGGGGACATTTCTTTTTCCATTACGTTTTTTTAATTGTTCAGCCATTTTGGCTGTGTTGAATGAATATAGCTCAAATTTGCCAGTGGATAATTACTTTTGGTAACTTTCAAACTGTCATCTCAGTTCCTTAAATTAACCTAAAATGGCTAAGCTATGCAACAAAACGCACTAATTTGTTCCTAGAGGCAGAAAATGGCACCTTCCCAGAAACAGCTGTCATGTCAAACTTTTAAAACTACTTCAGCCTAAAATATACATATCAAATATTAATCATATTTGTGGCCATTTTCTGCCACTAGAAACAAATTAGTAATGTTTTTAAAGGAACCCTAAGGTTTAAAAGGTTCAAAAATGGTCTAAAAACACAATTAACATTTTTATATAGTAGTCTTTCAAGTCGAGTTACTCCTCTGAGATTTCCCACACAACTGAAGAAGAACCGTGTTTTTGGAATGATGGTTTATACGACCTGTGAAACAAATCAAAACACTGACTTCAGGCTGGCAGTGAAAGAAGGTCACCGCTCAGCGAACATGCCGACCGTAACAGCTCAGGGTTTTTCCCCCAACAGAACTTGTATAATGTATTTGACAGCTAACACACTGAAATGGTGGAGGACGGAGACGTGGAGACAGTTTATGTCCAAGCACTAAGATGCAAGTTGGTGGGAAATGCAGTGTGCAGGACAGAGGTATGAGGGTGTGAGGGCAGATTAGTTTCCACTTAGTTAATATCAGCATATAGATCATCGCACATACCAGTCCAGACAAATACTAATTGCATTGATAGAAGGAGGATCCCCTCTGCCTGTCAGCTGTAGATAACAAACCCTTTATCTATGCTCTCCATTTCTCTTTATCTATAGTGATCTTTCACTTGTTAGTTGACAGTAAGAAGAGTCTTTAACTACTGATGGAGTAAATACTTCAAAATGTGTTTGTTCCCATTTCACCCTTTAACACCGAGCGTGTCTGCACAAGCGCACGTTTGCATCACCGTAATTACGCGACGGTTTGTGCTGTCGGGAAAATTACAGCGGTTTCTGAAAGCTGAGAAGTTGCACATCCAAACCAACGTGTGCTTATTACGGTAATTTCACTTGTGCTGTTGCAGAATCAGTGTCTTTATCACCAGAGAGGAAAGCGTTGGAAAAAACACCTGTACATATGTTTCCATTTTTCTCAAAAAAACTTTTTGAAACGTTTTAGTTTTTCTTCATTTTCAATTGTTAAAACACTATTTTAACATGCAGTAAATATTGTAAATAATTGTAAATAGCTGCCACAGGACATTTTCTGGCCCTTTTATGGTTTAAATAAGCAAGGAAAGTCCAGACGGACATTTTGAGGCTTACTGTAGGTGTTAAAGGGTTGATTTGATTTCCTTTGTTTGTTTTTTTGTCTGGAACCAAATGATTCATGTATTCATTCATTCATATATTCATATTTAAGAAGCAGAAACAATCAGAAATCTTGTTGTAATCATGAAAAAAGCTTCAAACCGATTAATCAATTATCAAAATAATTGACGATCAATCGAGTTATTGTTTCAGTTCTAGTACATATTCATCATTATAGATTGATTTATTCAGTTGAATTCTTAAATGTAATTCCTTTTTATCTGTACAGCTGTGGTGTATGACCTTACACTTAACTTCATTCTTTCAAATGTATTTCATACATATTTAGTTACAGTGGCTTAAGTTGGGTTTTTTTTGGTTAAAAATGTGCATCACAGGATTACACGTTATCAAAATAATGTTGAAATGAGACTCAGAACATTGGTTGAGACATTGAAAATAAGCCACTGGGCCCTTAAATTTGCTGCAGTGTTAACTACACTAGATAAACTAGAACAACTACACACACACATACAGTACAGTACAGTATGGGGTCAGTTACATCAACACATGCAACTACATCCTCACCTATAGACCCTTGTGCATTTAAATGCAAACACGCTCAGTGGAGCCTGCGTGACTGCAGTAATGAAATAAAACATCCCGCGAATCACCGCGGTCCAGATGTATTACTTTGATTGAGTCGATAAACATTTCTAGGTTCTGAATAAGGACCCAGCGGGATCCTCCTTAGAGCACGGTCGCTCTTCTGGGCCAGTT
Organism: Solea senegalensis; assembly: GCF_019176455.1. Taxonomy (NCBI): domain Eukaryota; kingdom Metazoa; phylum Chordata; class Actinopteri; order Pleuronectiformes; family Soleidae; genus Solea; species Solea senegalensis. The sequence goes on along the minus strand of NC_058026.1, from coordinate 8,410,643 downwards.
GGTTTCCATCTCACACTTAACATGCAGTCGTGTTCCAACTCCTACTGAGCACAGTAGAGACTTGGTTTCTCCTTCTAAACACCAGTCTCTATGTAAATGCAACACATCCCAGAGACCCCCGTGTTCAACCTCAGGATATGGTGTCACGATGTTTCTGCCCTTTTGATAAATGACTGTCTGGGGCAGGTTTGTTTCTCTGGAGTCCGTCCTCGTGATGAACACTCACTTTTAGCTGCTTTGCTAAAAGAAAATATCCTGATTTACACTTCACCATATGTCATTTTATTATGATTATCGCCAAAAACGCATTTCAACAGCAGTGTCGTTCTACACTTGTTAAGAAAGGTTTGGCAAAAATCTTTGTTTGTCCATAAAAAAAATGTCTCTGTAAACACAAGATAGCAGGAAATGCTGAGTCTGACAACACCCGAAATCCACTTTGACCTGCATTTATAGAGAGGAAGGAAAAGATCTTTGGGATATTTAAACATTTTGATATGTCCTTAGCAACACTAGAAACAACTAGTTCAACTATTGAGTTTCAAGTTTCTTTTCCTCCATCTGTTAAAAACATGGTTCTTAAACAGGAATACTGTTCTACTCTTTATTCTAGGGCATCGAAAATTAAACACATCTTAATCTAATTTCACTATACAAGTGTGTGAAGTATGTGAGAGGAAGAGGATGATGATGATGAGAGAGCAAATTATCTTATTAGGAATAAATAAATCTGCCTCCTGTGAAAAGTCCATCGCCGACTTTGCTCGGACTATTTACACCACTGTATTCAAACGTTGGTGATATAATGTGTTCATCATAATGATAATCATCAAACTAATCATACTGATACACTCAAGTGGCATAAAGAACATTGAGTGAACAACAATCTCTCATCTGCTGTGCCGTAAGAAAGAACTAAACTTTGTCAAGGAAACATTTGGATGAAACAAACAGAGATGCAGTGACTTATTTGAGTTTCTGAGGACAAACGCGCATAAACTTACGTGAAAAGGTAATAATCGGCTGATTGGTTAAAGAAAAAAGACAAAATTCTAAACAAATAATTGCAAGGGAGCAATTAATTGGCCTCCCTCTACATCAAAGTTATTTTTGTCACAGTTCAAACTAAAGTAACAGGCAGACTATGCACCTGCTTTGGACCAAAAAAATAAATAAAAATAGCGACTGTAACAAATCAAAACAGCGTGACGTTCGCAGCTGAGTGGGAGAGAATTTAACACCAAGAACCATAAACTGTGGAAAACAAAAACATCACAGCGAGGAGCAGCCGTCATCCCAACACAGACGAGATCAGATCTGAATCATAAATCAACCTCAAAGGTAAATAGACAGATGTGGACTGTAGAGTGGTTTTTAATGCTCTGATTTATTTGGTTTACTGTCCGTGCTCCAGCTAATGTAAAACCCGCAGATAGAAATCTTATGTTGGTTTATGGCTCATGTGCACTCGCCCTACAGATCATTCATCGGCTGTTGTGAGTGCACAGGCACTTCATTTATGAGCTCAAGGTGATGATGACACACTGGATGTTTGCGTTATGAGCACAGCGCAGGGGTTCTGCAACCTGTGGCTCAGGGGCTGCATTTGGCTCGTCAATGCCTCTGCAGTGGCTCCCTGTAGCTTTGGAAAAATTACGTTTATCTTTATTTTCCTTCTTTCTTTCAAAGTGAACACTTATTTTTCTTAAGGATTAAGAGGATAAATGAAAGTGGTTGAATATTTCATCCACTAAAATACACGACATACATGTCTGTGTCAAATGCGATCCGGTTCTGGGGCGTTTTAATATATGTGTTCATATATATATATATATATATATATATATATATACATATATATATACACATGTATATATATATGTGTGTATATATATATATATACACACACACACACACATATACATACATATATATATATATATATATTAAAACACCCCAGAACCAGACAAAGTTGTGTTTGAAATTGGGACAGACATTCTGAGCACTCAGGTTTTCTCAAGCATGAACTATATAAAATCCAAATAACTTTTCAATATTTATTTCAAAGAGGGAGAAAAAGCGATGAAATGTCACCAGTTTTCTTTTTCTACCTTTTAGATTTCATAAATGCAGCAAACTATTTCTTATATACTATAGCTATATATGAAACATTAAACACGATGTTATCTTCATTTTATGGATCAAATGTGGCTCCAGATTACATTTATTTGGGTGGAGAAAGGACAAAAATGTCTCTTTTAATAGTAAAGGTTACAAACCCTGGACGTCTCTGTGAAAATGAGCCTAGTTCACAATTAAATGAATGGGGTCAGTAAACATTTTCCTGAGTAGTAAATGGTCTCAATCACTATTTTGGAAATGATGTTCCCATTTAGAGGAAAAGAGACAAAACATACAAGTGGACACCAGCGTGACTGACAGCTATGTCATCTGTTTGAACCAAATGACCAAAACTCAAGGCTTCACGATGGAAATTCATTTTGCAACCAGACGACGATGTCTGTCTTTATATTCAGTCTGTGGTTATGAATTAGCATAGTTTGTAGAAGTGAACATATAAGAACCTTCACGATCGTATAATCTCCTGCTTATATAACACGGTGCAGTGAATTTTCAGTGAAATTCAAACAAAAAAAAATGCTTTGGACCAATCAGAGCTCTGAACTACTTTGATCTCATCTCTACGGTTTGTATCGATACAAATATCTACACAATTTGTTTTCTCTTTTCTTTCTGGACACTTTGTCATCGGACGTCCATCAGAGGCCATAAATCATGATAAATGCAACATTCTAAAGAGAAACAGGTTCTCGGCGGCTCAATCACTTCCATATGCCACGGTGCCTGCGACGTGTGTGCGTGATAAGGTGTTCAACGTAGTAAACGTTCACTGGAGTGGAAAGAAAGTAAACGTCCGTTTCATATGCGCTGGAAGAAATGTGCTTCATCAAACAAATAAAGCTCATTGATTTTCTGACAAGTTGACTTCCCGACATCTAATCTCTCACTGTGTTTTTCATTCGATTAAAAATATCTAATAAGAGGCTCAGGATCTGTCCAAGAAACTGTAGACTGATTTACTCATGTCAAATATTTCCTTTGGACACTCTCCTCTCTCTCTCTCTCTTTCCTCCACTTTGTTTAAATTCTATTCAGATTTAAGTCCACATTACAGAGTGTAGTCTGGGGAAAACACTTGGCTATAGATTTGATTAAATCATGTTCTGGCTGGCTTCTTCATCAACTAAGAAATGAATGTGTTCTTGCACGTGTCCTCGGAGAATAATAGAAAGTTATTTCCTTGCTGCAGTGAGCTGATAGATTTGCTGTGTTGTGAAACACACACACACACACACACACACACATATTCAGGAGTGTGTCAGGTATTTGGCTGATGTTCAGTTGTTTCTGCTCATATTGAAACTTAATCCCGTGCTTTCACCTGGCACAGGATGCACGCCTGCTAATCTTTTTTTAGGAAGACCCCCTTGAAGTTTCAACAAAGTCATAATATTGGTCGAATAAGGCGGTTATTGTTCTCCGTATGAGACGCTGAAGCGACACGTGGAAGTTCATGAGTCTGCAGGTCGGCCTGTGAGCTAATGTTCATGTAACACGTGGTGAATGCATAGGATGGAACATACACGGTTATTCCGCAGCATGACCGTCCTTGATGACATCATACGAGTATGCCAAATAAGTTCCTTAAAGTTTGCTTTATCTTCGTGACAACAACAGTTCACTAATACGCTCCCAGCTATAGCACTTAGTCATTATATCATCGCCCAGAGAAGCTTTCGTTAACTCGTTGCTCCCAAACACACTTTACATCGTCCTAGTGGGGAAAACACGACATCGTGATTGGCTCGGTCATACACAGCCGTGATTGGCAGCTTGAAGGAGAACATTCCATTAAGCAAGCTAAACTTGACCTCCGTGACCTCAGATAAACAGCAAATATCCCCACTGACCTCAGGGCTAAGAGCCCAGTCAGTAAATACTGGTGATGATGACCACACTGTGGGGGTCAGAGGGGCAGAGTTAAGAGGAAATGAGGTGTTAACAGAGACCTCAAGCACCAAACTCTGTATGTTTGCTAAAGCGGTGGTGTTAGTTAAGAGTCTGAAAGGTTTCTATCACTGTCATTACTTTATCTTCATAATTATTATTTATAACATAAATCTGAGTTCACTGTATAAATGCTATCCACTGACCAACATGATGAAGAACACCAGTTTTAATTCAATACTTTTACTGATACTTTGACACAAAATAGTTAAATTTCAGTGTTGTTGGTTGCAAGCCGACCTGGTGTTATAATAACTCTTATAGTTTTTGTTCCATAATCTTATATTGTTTAGTTATATTAGGTCTTTTAGAACCAGTGGGATGTCTGAAATGCAATATCACTGTGAAAGGAGTCTGTTTATGGGACAAATTGCAATGAGAACGAAATAAATCACAATCAATTACAGTATTTAAAAAGGTTTGGTTACATTTCCTTATTTCTCTCCCGTCAGATTCTTCTGACACATCTGAGGTGGATGTGGTTGCAGCACAACATACCACCAACCATGAGCACAGACAAAAACATGGATACCATTACTAACAGCTTCTTTTTTTTTACGCACAGTACAGTTGCGGCAGCCAAATGCAAGACGGACATTTGGCAAGAAAATAACGCGGCTGAGTGGAAAAGCTTATAATATCACCGCTGCATCATTGCAACACAAGCAAATCTGGACACAGTTAAATGGGTGGCATTCAGTGCAGTCAACATCTCATGATGTGCAGCCTGATACCTGGGCCCACACTGGATTTGGCAGAGGTGCAAATGGCAGGGAAGCATCGTGAAGCACTGCCCACTATCATCTGGTCTATATTCATTTCAACTTCATTTCACAGACAAAGAACTACCACGCTAAATATAATAATATGTCTCATGAGTGCTTTTCTTTTTCTTTTTTCCCATGTTTATTATTTATAGATCTAAAGCTCACATAGGTTTTTTTGGGTGTGCACTACTGTTGTACGTACAGCAAAATGACATTCATTTAATCAATCATGTTGCAAAATAATAACTTTCTCCAGTCAAGCTTAGGTGTTTAGCTGAACTTACTCGGGTGATTTACCGTCATATGAAAACACACACTGCTGTAAAAAACAGGATTCAACCTTAAAATGACCTCACTAACCATGTGTCCTGTGCCCGAGAATTCTGATGACGTTCTTTTTATTGTCATTTTTACAACGCTCACACTCTGATCTCCCTGAAAATGTTCAAAATGGGATCATGTCACGTTGAGTCACGTTGACGCATGTTTCCACAGTTGTCCATGTGGTGCCCACTGCTGTCTGCTGACGTTCTCATGTGGATTTAATGGGACAATAAACAGCCCGTGGTTCTGTTTTCAGCGGTGGAAACTCTGTGATCCCTCGTCAACCCCACATGAAAAGTGATAAAAACGTCCCACTGTTGCACTGTAACCCTTATACGTTCCAAGTTTGCAACCTGTGGTGAGAGACATGGCATCAAATCATAAAGAGCTGCTTAAGCAATGATTACTGTTACTGCACTGTCGCACTGTTACTGAGCAGGACAATGATTCTCTCACAGCTCACATGCTGTGTCAATAACGGAGATGAATTTTCACGCTCTGATTATTAGTTCTATGAAATAATAATCACTTTAGACCATTGATGAACAACACATTTGTGCCTAGTCATTTCAAACATAATAATTCTCCAACTGTGTAGCAAATATTGTTGTAATAAATTCAATTCAATTTTGAAAGTGGTTTGGTGAATGTGTGTCAAAAATCGGAAGTGGGAGGGGCTAAAAACAAACCCATCAGGTTATAATATTTATTACTATTATCAAAATCATTAAAAAAAAAACTATTAATACCACCATTAACATAAAGAAAATTGCCAAAATGCTTAAGAAAAATTACTGCAAAAGTACTGAGTGACTATCTTAGTGCATGGTATAGTTTTATTGTATGACTTGTTTATTTTTGTTGTTTTTTATAATTTCTATAGTATTTTATTGTTTTGTTTGTGCTTTGGAATTTTTTGGAATGCTTTGGAATTTGGAATTTAGTGATGCGACTTAAAGCCGGTCTTATATATTAGCAAGCTGTCAATGAGTTAAACTCATGCAAAATGTGTATGTGATGCTCAAGCCTGTCTTGAATAAACCTGGCGTAACAGACGTTTTTTACAGCAGATATTTCTTTAAATGAAACAGTGGGACAAACACAGGATTTACCAGTAACATTAATTAAGGTTCCACTCCTGTAAGGGTAGATGACGCTAAATACTTGACACCTGTAGAGAATGTTTGTTTTTTTCTAAACAAAACACTGCCTACATATTTTCAGAATGTGTTCTATTAAAATGAAATAGAAATAATGATCCTCTATTGTCGTTATAGCATTGCTAATGGTGGCCTAAGACTTCTGCACAGTACTGTGTATATATATTATGTTTATGCACAGCATGAGACATAAGTAATTGTGATGAATGCTTCGCCTTATGTTTTATGAAAAGGTTCAAAGCCATGAAAGGCTTCAAGTCTATTTTTAAAATGCTCCACATATAATCAGCAGTAACAGATTATATTTGCCATTTAACAAAAAAAAATAAATGCCATCACTCAGTTATCTTATCTGTTACTTCTGTGAACCCGTAAAAACATTGCACACACATGTGCACATTCTCATTAGCTGACATGAGTACCGTACATCCGTACATAATGTTTGGCTCACACGTCGCCCTCCCTGCTCAACCTCCATCACTCATCTCCTGAACAACATGAGCATGACTTCCCTAACATTAAAAAAAAAAACTGTTAAGGAGATTTAGTTTCTCCTTTCTGCTCTTGTTTTTGTCAGGTGTGGGATTCCATTTTGTTTTGTTTTTTTACTATTTTTATTATTTTCAGTAATGTTGATGACTTCAAACCAACGTGTAAACCCCAAGACACATGGCATCTTTTCCCTCCAGATACAATTGAGGATAATGTAGTCCAATCCAGAAAGTCTCCAGATTCTGTTTCCATTTTTCCCCTGTAATATTCTGCACTTAGCCACTTTGAAGAGTGACCTCTGATTCCTATCGATGAGACAGGAATGTAATGGCATAAATGCTGCTTCTTAACAACAGCAGGCATCATGGCCAAAGTGCTTGTTTCATTTTGTATATCAGGTTTCTTCACTGGAAAGAAAAACAAAAGCTCTCGTAGCTCTGTGGGGGTTTTTTAAAGAGAGAAATTGACAGAATGTATGGAAAACTGCTTTTCTGTTTTATAATCATCTCTGTTTTTCCCTCTCTTCTTTTTTATTCTAATACAGACATGAAAACAGAACAGCCACAACATAATATCCAGAGTGAGACAAGCATTTCAAATCATACAGGCCCATGGCGAATATCATATTCATAATTCTTCTACTAATCATCTTCAAACAAACCATGAACATGGGAAAACACTCTTAACACTTAACTCTTCAAATGTATGTCCCCGATCATATTTGTCAAATTAACTACATTTTATGACTTTTTTTTAAATGGAAAAAATTCAGAACTCTGATTCAAAAACATCTTCAAATTAAGAAAAGAAATAAAATACAATAGCAACAAAAGCAGAATGTATTGTTATCTTTATAAAACTTAGGCATGAGATGTAAGAAATATAAATAACGGTTGAAAATCAAATTCTATAATTTCGACTGATTTTGTTAAGGCATGAATTAAAAAGTTTTTAAGTGGTCACAGAAAGAAAACTTGCATAAATGTTCCGTCTTCTGTTTTCATCTGAGGCAGTGTGTTAAACTGGAATGAATTATTTTATAAAGAGAAATGTTTACTGACGAACAACTGCCACGCTGTAAACAAAGGTCCACGATAACTTAAAAAACATAGAAGTTGAGTGCAAATAAATTTGAATCAAAGACGGCACCACATTTAAAATGCTGAAACTTTTGTATTTGATTGACTTTTGTTGATTTAGTGTTTAAAACTGAGGTTTTTCTGTGCGAGACTGAGATTGACAAATGAGCACTGAGTGGATTTGTCTGCTAAATGACTTTTGAGATGAATGTTTTGGGTTTTTTAAAAACACCATTAATCCAGGCCAGTTGCTTACATGCAGTATCACACTTGGATCATCTAGATAACAGATCCATTAAGACCACTTCTATGTGACATTATTTCCTCCTATAATTAGGTGTGGAAAGAAAATGGGCTTAATGTGCAGCAGATGAAAAACTTGACAAGGTGACAAAGATGACGGCCAATAAATGTAAACATGCAAAGGATGAATGTTTTTTTTGTGCTTAGTTACCACATCTGTCCCATCATTTACTAAAACATTTGATTTACTACAAAATGGAAATTTAATCAATTATAGTTGGAAAGCCTCTTTCACACTAAAAATGAGTGTGTAAAACCTGAACTTGAAACCCAGGTGAAGCCTCTTGGAAAATGTAATTAACACCGTTCCCACTGCCACTGGTGTTTCTGCAATGTGATGTTTTCATGGTAGCGTTTCCCATACTGCAGCACCAAAAGAAGAGGACACACGACTACAATACAATTTTGTCCACGATAACGATAATATGATGATACGCTGACTCTGAGATGAAAGCATTTTTTCACAGTATGTGTATTTATTCACATTAAGGTAATAAATAATAAATAAAGGTGTATCATATCAAGTCTATTGCACGTCTATCTGCAATATTTTTGCCCTTTCCTCACAGCATCCATGTGTTTTTTGTTGCCAAGGAACTTCAGGTACATGTCTGTGCAGGAAAATGTGAAATTGACAGACTTTCTTTAGTCTTTTGACAATTCAGAATTAAAATATGTTTTACATTTTACAGCATATGGAGGCCTTGTTTATGTTTTTAACCATTGATATATCAGATGTATGGCCATCCTATCCACATCCCTTAGTGATAGAATGATATTGGGCACTGTCCCAAGTTTTAAAAAGTCATTGTTGCGAGATGAATGTGCATCGTAGCGTAGCATCAGAATTGGCATCACACAGGTCTCACATTCCCACTGATGCTCATCAAGCCAAAGCCAATAAAAACCTGCGTACACTGCAGTCATTTGACCAGGGGCGTGAACGCTGATTTAATACATTCCCACTGGTGGAAAAACCTGTTTAAACCCCGATTAACCAGTTTTTCACCAGTGGAAATGGGGCATAATTGGCAGGACATCTTGACCATGCAGACAATGTTGTGCAGCCATGTGTGGAGGTAAACACTCTGACTGGCTCTTCCTCTCGGTTCTTCCTGACTCCATCCTCACACCCCCACCCCCGTCTATCAGCCTCCAGCCAATGAGGTGAACACAGAAAAGCGTTGATCCTTCTTGTTCTGGTTCACTAATGTCTGGAATTCCCTGTTCTGATCAACAGGAAAAGAATCCTTTTCTGTCCTCCGAGACAGCTAAAAGCCTTTAAAGAGGGTCGGGGCTCATAAACCTGTTGGATTCTGTGGTGTCCATTTACGTAGCTAGCTTCAGTCACAGGTCGGAGAATTCCCGGATACTCTTAAATGGTGGTTTATGGGTAACCTGTGCACCCCGGGATCATCAGAGGTTTACGGGCTACAATAAAACTGCTGCTGTGATTCGGAAGCTCCCTAACTCATCTTCCATCTTTTCAGTCCCAACCCCCAGTTCAGCCTTCCTCCTCGGAAGATTAGAGGACAATCCAAATAAACTCATCACCCCTTCCCCGAGTCTCCTCCTTTCACCTCCCGTTATCTGAAGCAAGGTTAGAATTTACGGATTTTTAGTGGCTTTTAAGGTTAAAAAACACAAACCGAAATTAATTAATAACAATTACATTCAATGACTGATATTTCCAGTGAAATTACATGTGTCGGCATCTCTTAATCACAGTGTCTTTTGCTTAATCATTTTGTTATCTGTTATTTCACGGGTGGTTGTCTGCAGTCAGTCTTTATCTCTGAGGAGGTTGCCAGGCAAACAGAAATTAGAAGACTTCAGGAAATTAGTGCAACCAACCAACCAACAGTGAAACTACCCTGTGTAGATTTTTTTTTTTTTAAATCTCCAACATATAGTGTAGCTGTTAAGTAAAGCTCCACATTTACAGTGTAGGTAAGGGCAAATGAACTCCCTATAAAAATAAGTGTATTTTCCAAAATGTCAAACCTTTGTCGCTCTAAATACTGACTAATATCTGTGATTCTGAATCCCTGTGTTTATTCTTCAGATGATAATCCAAGCACAATGTGAAAACGAACAAACGCTGAGAAGGACGAAGAGGAGCAATGTGCCAGAAGTTCAGCTGAGCATCGGTTTAATCAGATGAGAAACCCTGAAGATCCCAATGTAACAGAGTTGATATGCCATATGGTAAATGCCACAGGTGACTTAAAGCATTGCCTGTTTAATGAGAGACGTCCCTGAGGTAAATCACAGCACTGTGTGTACAAACATTGTGCATTACTGTCTGTATGCCAACCATCCGTTGATGAACTGTTAACCACAGAGGGCTTGCTGCATGTTGCTGTAAGTGCAAAATGCCCAAATGTGAAAACCAGCAAGACACACTTTCTCAGTAAGATCATAAATCAAGCAAGTACCGTGTAATTATCGGTAAAACACAAACTCAACTGTCAGCACTCCAGATCGAAGCAGTCAATCCCACTCAACCCCAGCTCCTACCACCAGACCGCTCTCATAATGTGTCCCTAACCTGGAAAAACACCTACAACAATTCCTTCATTCCCATAACTATCAACGACTTAAATCAATATGTGTTCCAATAAACTGATGGGGTAATAACTGCTTGCTTAAACAACACATGTAACGGTGGCCTAAGACGTCAGGCATGTTGTGAATGGACGTATATAACAAACACTGAAGACGTTCTCTGTTGTTGAACTCAGTCAAAGACAAACTGCAGAAAGTTGATTGTTTTCCTTCTTTTAAACACAGGCTCTTTGCTCCTTTGTTCTTTACTTTCCACATGGCGACACGGGATGTTTTGTGTTTACGCCGTCACATATTTTGTCTTCAGGTGGTCAGACTTTACAGCCACTGACCTCTCCTCGCTCATAACGTCCGCCAAAGCTCGCGCGTGCGCGCTCCTCGTGTTTTCTTACTCGCTCGTCAACAAATTGGAGGTGACAGTTGTAGACCGGACAGCTAAAAAAAAAAAAACCCCGGTATCTATAACTGTGAGCTGCTGGGGTCAGTGCTGGTGGTTCACATCCACAGTTATGGTTTACGTGAGTGATGGTGGAGTCACAGCTAAATCAACATGTCTCCCACGTACATCATGGCAGGGAGGAGTTGTCGTCTCGAAACATTTTTGTGTTGACTTGTGTATCAGTCTTAGAGGGGCTTGTTTGAAAATGTGTGTCTGTGAGTGTGTACTTTTATTTGTTACCTCTTTAGGATCTTTTTCTAGTATAAACACTAACCTTGTCAGGACCCGTAGTCCTCATGGACCACAAAACCTGGTCCTCATGAGTCAAAACCCGTATTTCTGTGGAACTGGTTAAGTTTAGGGCTAAGGTTTTAATTGTGCTTAGCTTAATTAGTTAGGGGGACATTTTGTTTGGGCCCCACACATTTAAAGAGACATATCAGGGTTAAGACCTGGTCTTAGGTTTAGAATTAGGTTAGGTGTGTGTGCACGCGTATGTGTGAACTTTAGATACAATTTGTGTGTTTATTTTACATTTGTTGATTGATAAAATATATAATAATAAAAGCTTGGATAAATAAATTGCAGTGTTTCAGATTTGCCAATTTCTTTACTTCAGGTTCCATTTTTACTTTCAAACTTTTCCTCCTTTGATTTTATTGTGAAATACAATTTGTATATTTTTAACCACAATATGAACTGTGCAAGTTCAAATGTGCAAATATTTAGAAATAAAATAACTTCATTATTTCTGATAAGGTGTTCAATGTAACCAACACCATTTTGACCATTTGGTAAATGGAAAACTTAGTTTAAAGCCTCAACAATAAATAATGATCATAATGAGGAAACAATTGGCAGAAGCCAAATATAATGGTGGTGTGTCAGTCACTTGCCTGCTTTCTTCGTGATGCAAATTCAGATTTCTCCATGAACCCTGAACAGAAAAAAAAAGAATGTTTAGTTCTTTCATTAGTGCAGCGACTAGTTCAGTACAGTTTTACTGTATTGTGTTACTGTTCTCTGGTGTCTGTACAGCTGTAAAAACACAGTTTTGGCTTGAACTTCTAGACATTTAAGGGATGTGACTGCACAGTGTAGCAGTGATGCATTGATCTGCAGTCAGAGCTGTTTCCACAAGGCCGAGGTTCAATTCCTTAAAAACCTTAAACCTTAAAAAGGCCATAGTTAAATGTTTTCTCACACCAACGCCACAATACTGACACACAACCGTGTGGTAATTACAAATATGAATGCATCCTCAGATGCCATCATTGAAAACACATTCAGTGGTAGTTTAAGGACACGTGTGTCCACATTCCTGAGCATGCATGAAGAACAATTTATCCTCAGATTAGATCTAATGGGTAAAATCTAATTTCCATGTGAGAGCAGCACGAGCACTGCTTTGTTTTATTCGCCTTCTCCAGACTCTTTACTCTCTCTTTCTCAACCTGTCACTCTCACACACACACACACACACACAAACACGCTGACATCAGACATATACAGTATGTACCGTTAAAAACATCATGTTCTCATGAAACAGCCGTGACAAGCCCAGATCCAAACTTATGTGGTCACAGGCAAGGTTATTACAATATAATGAAATCTAATGAAATAACGAAAACTAAAGATTAACGTTAACTGAAAGAGTCGGGAAAAAAAACAATAACTGACTGAAACTAAATTGTGTGTTTACAAAACTAGATTTAGTCTTTGTTAATTTATTTCATACATAAAATCCTTTTGGGTTCATGTGAATTTGTGTATTATTTTTCACCGTTGCAATTTACCAAGGGAGTGTGAGCACTAAGGGTTAAAATGGCATCTTTAGTTGGGTTTTTATGACGCATAAAAACACTTATTATGACCTTTTTGAATCTTGCACCTGGCAAATACTCCATGTAACGCTAAAACTAATAAAAACTAAACTAAAACTAAGCATTTACAAAAAAAAAACCCTAAAAAAACTAGCAAACACTCTCTAAATATGAATTAAAACAAAGTAATTTTAAAATCAAAATGAAATAAAAACTAAAACTAATGAAAAATCCCAAACTGTTATAACCTTGGCCACAGGAGACGCAGTCATACATGTTGATATCATGTACCAAAGTTCAATTAAACAAATCCATGTATCTTATGGTTATTTTGGTATGTTGTACAATATAAATTTGAAGCTGTAAAAACCAAACTGTTTGCCCTGCATGTGTAGATATGGAAACACAGCTTCCTCTGATACCACAGCACCTCAGCTGTCAGGACATAATCCACTCATCCATTCACTAAATCCATGATAAACACATGCCAGGCCCCTAATAACACTTTCCAACATGCTTGTGTGTGTGTCCCAGAGTCTGACCCTTTGCTCCCTCTAAGTGGACGATAACTCTCCTCTAACTGTCATCTGGTCTGTTTTACAGCCAGCACAAGGGTCAGGAGATGTAGCACAGTTACCTTACATTACTATCTGCACCAACCAGAGCTGCTCTGTCATTGACATCAGATTAGACAGAGAAAAGGAGAACGTGGAGACAAGGATTATAAAGTGTTCGTTTGAAAACAATTTCAAATGACAGCGTAAATGTTAACATAAATGGTTTTTTATGAGTCAGAAAGAAAGAAAAATTGTATTGCCAGTGAAGACAAATGTACTATTTCCATCATCGATGAGCCTTTTTTTGTGGAGAGAGAGAGAAAAGATGAAAGGGCATCCAGGCAGGTGTTACCCTTTATGGGGATCATGGTCTGTCAACGCAGTAATGGCGATCTGAGACGGCACTCAGACGGTCTCGCTGGTAGGATAAGACGTCGAGTGTTAGACGGATGTATGTGCGCGCTGTGGAGCTGATGGAGAACGATAACATGTTCAGGGGGAAAAAGTGAGCGAAAGACAGACTGGAAAAGAGGGGAGTGAAAAGCTGAGAATCATGTGTGAGATGGTTTCAAGCACAAGGTGATGAAAGTGAGTGGTGTTTTGTTTAAACTGCATAAATCTCTCTCTCTCTCCCTCTCGCTCTCTCTCCCTGGAAGGAATCCCATTACATCAGTGGGTTTGGGTCAGAAGCGCAGGATGACGTCAAGGTCAGAACCAGAACAATCAAGTTTAATTGAAGATGCAAACAGTCTGTACATTTCTAGAAAGCAGTCTTTAGTTCATGACTCCGCGTTATTGTTATTGTTGTCGATGTTGATGGAAAACATCCAGTTGTGTGTGTAGTGTTGTGTAGTGAAGAGAACATTATGTACTCAAGTTCTCATATCAAACGATCCTTTCAGTGATGTTATAGACTATAAAAGGCCTGATTATTAGATGTATTTTTATAGTATAAAATAGTACATTTTGACTATTACTTACCAACCTTTTTTTTGTACTCAGTTTGTACTCAGTGACAAATGAAATCTATTGATTCTTGACCACATTTAACCAAATCACTGCAAACAGAGCGAACATCCTTTCATTGGATTGGAAACATGAAAGAAGCTATTTTACTGGTGCATACGTGTAATATGCCTGGAGCAAAAACATATTACACCATACTGATTTCCACATATACAGGGAAAGTGAAAGGGAAAGAGAAAGTGAAAGGAAAGAGAAAGTGAAAGGAAAGAGAAACGCTCCCTCTGCTTTGCAAGAACAGCGGGTTCATGCCTCTTAAAAGGGTTTTTACGGAGATGCTCTTTGCCTCTTTGTTGCTCATATCCTTCCCTAAAACGCTGCAGCAGATGTGCTTCAGAGCTCATTTCCTTAACAGAATCCACACTCTATGGATTTTTACTACGGCACAGTGTCGGCCGTAATCTTTTCATGTTTGCGTTTTACGGGGGAAATTGTTCACAAAATGACATCTGCCAGTCAAAGACACAGTGGTGTGAGTGTTGCTCCACAGCAGAGGCATGTTTGGCAGATGGATGGAATTTGTGGGCGAGTTACTTTGATTCCGATTGGCATTTCTAAGGTGTGCAAAACGGAGAGACCGGTGATCTAGAAACAAGGAGAGGGCAACCAAAATGCTTTATCATCAGAGAGTTGAAAAGAGGTGGCCTTCTCTGGCCTTTGGACCTCGGTGCAGCTGAAGACGTTCTTAATGACATTCATCAAAAACCTCGACACCACCAAAGGCTCATTCACAGTCTGATGCTCAAAGGTTGACCATGGACTTAGACGCATGAAAACTCTCACTCTTTGCAATGTTTTCCCTCTTTCAATGGCAGCTTCTCAGCCTTTGTGCTTCGGCCACTGGAACGAGATGGGTTTTGAATGACGGGTGTCCGTTTGTGTGTGTGTGTGGTTAAAAAAAATGCAAAGGGGGAAAAAGGGAAGGCAGAGGAGGACTTCTGTTTGTGATTTGCACGGGGACCTCAAAAAACTAACATCCTATGGAGTGGTTTCTATAGAAGCCAGTGTTTTTGTTTCTGGAAGTCATGGGGTTAATGCGATTCTGCAGGAGCCCGAGTCTCAGCCGGTTCCTCTGTGTGGTGAAGTGCTCCTTGTTGACTCTGTGTTTGTGTGAGTGTCAGTGCATTTTGTTTTTGCACTCATGGCGGTGTGTAGATGTCAGCCCATGCATGCTCTTGTCATCTTCACCTTTAGACATCTCAATTCTTCAGTGGAAAAAAAGTGGGAATGGGCACAATCGGTGGATTTCTTTGAAAGGGTGGAATACCAAATTCAAGGGTATTTGTAAAAGGTGCTGAACGGTGGTGAGGTTCTCCTGACAGAGAGCGGAATGTAAGCAGCATGAGGGACCTTATAAGTGTGAGGCCGCATCCACTTGTTCTGTCAGAGAATAAACTCGACAAAGAAAACGTTTGTGTACGTCGTGCTCTGCATAAAATCTCTCAAACCGTAATGAAAGCAGAACTTGAGAGTACTGCGGACAGAAATGAATGTCTTTGTTTGGACACATCTGCATTTTACTTGAATTTCTGGAGAGCTGTCCGTGTAAAAGTCTGTTTCTCTTTTATGTCTTTCCAACACATAATCTAGTTTGTGTAGAGCTTGTTTCACAAAGTCTAAGTGGTCTGGGTGTACTCTGTCATTGCTTTGGTCATACTATAGCACAAGCAGCTTCTCACTTTTCCATCTTTCTACAAGCTTCATTTTGTACTTTCTTTCCCCCTCAAACATCACTTTTTGATAGTCTAGCACATGGCAGAAGACAAACCAACATGTTTTTCACCCATATTTTTAAATTGCTTACATGCACCATTTTTCTTGGCAGGTGTGTCAATTGAGTTATGAGAGAGAAACACGGGCAGTGGAGTGGCAATCGTGTATATCAGAGCAGCAGAGGAGGCTCAGGATGGGGGCGATTTCAGCTCCTAGCAAACTTTCTGGGCTTTATTAATGTGTAAAAAAAAGGGAGCACATGGAAGACTATAGGAGTCCACAGTCTGATTGCCAACAGAGCCTTAATCCTCCGACACGGAGGCATGACAAGCTTCCAAACACACCGAGTCTAAACTCAAACAGACTGACATAGTGATGGAGACATTTCAATTTGGTTTTTGTTATGTTTTTTCCTCCGGGCTGGTGGAGGACATTAAGGCCACGTCCAGACGGAAACGTGAGCCATCTTTTTCTTTGCCGTTTTCAAAATGTTTCAGGAAATCTATCCCTATCCACACGCAACGACTCAAAACGCTGTAGTACATAACACCAGGACTGTACGTTGTGCTGGAACACCCCAACAAAAAACTCACAGGTCTGTTTGTTTAGGTTTACGGTTCGTGCTGTTTCTGTGAGCATATTTAGCAACTTTATAGACCCCGGTGACTTGTTTATCTTTTTAAAAAAGCAACTAGCGACAAATCTATCGACTTTCTGTCATAAACCTAAATACTTAACGAGAAGGAAATGCACAATTCTGCCGCACGAGTGAGATCCATCTAACTGTATTTACTGTGGTCACAGCGCACATAAACACAGTCACAGACAAGAACGAGCTGTGGATGTTCAGTGATCTGTTTTGTTCATTCAAGTAAAAATAGGTTTTGTTTACGCCTCTCTTTATTTTACAATTCAACACTTTTTTCACCCCCCTGTGTGAAATCTCTAAAGACAGAACGTGGTCGAGGGTCTTTTCAGATTTACTTTAGTTACTTTTCATTGACAGCAGTTGGTGTCAAACAATCTCCAAACATGAGACAATGAATGACAAGCGCAAGAGAGAGCTGGGAATATGGCGTTATCGTTTTCCTAAAGTAGCATATTCTCTGTTGCTGAAACATGAGGCCGTTAAAAATAACTATGCATTTTCACCTTAAACCGTTTTCGTGTGGACGGGCCCCAACAGTTTGAGGTGTATATGTTTAAATGTGAGCTGCATGTCCTCAGGGAGTTCATATCATCACACTCGACCACCTAAAGGGAAAATGAGACACTGCCACCATTTTCCACAAAAAAAAAAAAATAGTTCATCCTTTGCTGTTTTTTTTTCCCCTCCATTTTAAATCATATTCATTATCTCTCTGAGCACAGCACGAACCCTCTTCTGTTACAGCAATTTCAGATTCTGTTGATGTTTCAAATGATCCTTAAACGAACTTGGACCACTTTCCGATCCAGCAGAGTGTTTTCTGTTAAAGCTAATCACAGATGAATGACTTTGGCACAGCGAAACAATCAAATTGATCATTGTGGACATGTAAAATCCACAGTGACCGTCCACTTCCATGATAACGTATTAGATCCATCTGCGACGCAGATGGCGTGTAAATGTAATAATCCCAAAGCAGCATTTGAATATTAATCAC
Source organism: Solea senegalensis (assembly GCF_019176455.1). Lineage (NCBI taxonomy): Eukaryota > Metazoa > Chordata > Actinopteri > Pleuronectiformes > Soleidae > Solea > Solea senegalensis. Next base: position 8,392,660 of record NC_058026.1, on the reverse strand, counting down.
TCGGCTCTCCTGTTTATGCTGTAGGAGTTGCCACATGTTTCTTGAAATGAATTTGGCAATACGTCCACTGAATGTGTGAGAGTGTATATAGATAAAAGGTCTGTTTTGAAATCTATATGTTTATTTAGGTTGGTTTCATTCAATATAGCCAGGTAATGGCTTTAAAATCTCTTGTTCAAATTGCTAATCAATACATTTATTTGAGTGTTTGTCGTGGATTAGAGGCCAAAAGAAGACCTCACAACTTGATCAGACATCTGATAGGGGAGAACAAACAGGGCTTTTATTTTTATACCCTCATGATGGTCAGTTGAAAGAGGAAGTGATGAGGAAGTGGTGGAGAGGAGATTGGTGCTAAGGGGATTGACCCTGGCCATCATGATTAAAGCCATAAAGAGGGCTCTGGTCAGAGGTTATTAAAGGATTATAAAAGGGCTCAAGCGTGGTATACGGACGGGTCTGGAGAAGATTAAGCGCCACTGCCACTCAAATCAACACCAACACCACATTCCTCAGCCCGAAATTACGCACCAGACAGACATGCAGACAGACGTGTAAATAACTTTGTACCACTCTTGCTCAAAGTACTGACAATAATTAAAGTAAGAATACAATGATGAGGCCATGAAGAGGGTTTAAGGAGCAAAAAACATGTGATCTGTGTGGGACACGCTGTAAAATATAATTGTCCAATAACTTAACACAATTTTGGGGCAATAAAATTAGTTTTTACAGTTGTTAAGTTAAGTTATCAATAGTCAATTTTGAATTCATTTGGATCACAGTGCCCATTTTAATCCCTGGCTGAGGGTATTTGTACAACTACCAGATTATAATCAACAGAATCAAGTGTTATATATGGACCCGTATGGCTGCAAATTGTAGGTCTCTTAAGGGAACCATTTGGTTCCGTCACTTTATGAGTAGTTGTGAATTTTACCTGACAACTGTTTGGTGCCAAGGAAGTACAGTGGGTTTTACCCACAGCTCCTTCAAGTACTGCCAATATCAACTTTCTGGATGAGAGAAAGTGAGAAAGTGAGAAAGGAGCCCGCGTTCCGCAAATTGTTAAATCCACTCCTGCCTCTATATATCATCACCCTGTGCACCAGACAGGACCAGAGCAAGGAACTGTGTGGAAATGCAAACCAGAGCTTCCTCAGCTAATCAGACGCAGCCACCAGTGAAGACAGAAGCACCATCACTCTCATTGTGTCACTCTATCACTCTCTCTTTCTTTATTCTCATGGGGTCTACAGTCCAGGCTGGCTCCTGCTGCATCCACCGTCCATCCTTCTTATGCACAATCACTGTTTCCTTCTTCTTTGCTGTGCCTGTTTTTCCATCGCCCAGTGCTGCCACACACACACACGCGCACACGCACACACACACGCACGCACGCGCGCACGTGCACACACAGAGGCTCGTATCTTTGTCATTTATCAGCATCTAATCTCACTTGTGTGCTTTGAGGTGTTTTGGGGCCACGTGTTTGAAATGAGAAATGTCTCCCGAGTGTTCCTGAGTGTGTGTGTGTCTATGTGTGCATGTGTGTTTCCTCACTGGTGACCAGAGGTTTAACTTACATAAATATTTAGTCCCCACAAAGGCAGTTAGCGCTGGCTTATGAATCATAAAGCTCGTTAAACAGGAGGGTAAATAAACAGTAAAGCGAGCGCTGGCGCCCCACCGAGCCCCCTCTCCCTCCATAACTCAGTCTGGGCTCGGCCTGCCGTGGACGGATGTGTTCAACTCTCCACCTGGGCGACAGGTCCCTCTGTTTGGCTGACTAACCTGTTCGGCATGGCTGACCCGGATGGAAAACAATAAATGATCTGTTTAGTTTAGTGCGCCGGTGTACACTGGTGGAACAGCTCGTTGGAGGCTAATGCCCCGGACATGTTTGGAAAATTCCCCTTGGACGCTTGTTTTTCCTCTGAGGTGATTTCTTTTTACGAGGTTTGTCGTTAGGAAGGAGTCAGACTTTATGATGCATGTAAGTGTTTGTACGTGTCTGCGTCAGACATTTACCGAAGGGCTTTTGCAAAGCTTCGGGGGATTCCTGTCCTGTTTAAGCCACTGAGGTTACAATACTCGAAAATTGATTGATCAGATTTCAATACATCAAATAGTCTTCATTGGTTTACTTGAATTCTAGTGTGAGCTGTTGTTGCCATACAGAACGGTTGTTGTCTCTGTTTTTATAGCCTTGTGTACGCGAGATGTTGTGTTTTTTTACCTATTTTATTTATTTACCTGTGTTTTACGTCATTTTTGGGCAACTATGTTGTTCTTAAATGTGCTCTATAAATAAAGTGGATCGGATTAGATTTAAAAAGTATAGTTCAAGTCAGTGTGTTACATACTGTGTAGTGCAGTAGACAGCGCTCAGCACACTTTCAGCTTGAAGTGGATGGAAACAGCAGAGAAAACATTGTGGAAGGCCCAACTAATAAATATCAATTAATAACTTACTTCTGTAACTATTTGGAATACTTGATGTGACATTGTGACATCATTGTGACATCAGCATCTACTGTATGTTGTTGCACTTATTGCACCTATGGAGACAATTGTGTGTCTAATTATGTGTAAGGTTAGGTATAGATTTTTTATTTTTGGGTTAGAGTCTGGATGTATTCTGTGTCGTTCACATCAAAATAATGCATACATTGCTTAAAGAATAATTCTGTTTATTAATAAAGCACATTTAAAATCAACACCAGCTGAAACACTACATTCTTCTCATTCAGTAAATAAGCATATAACTGCTTTTCAGACATACAAACTCATGGAGAATGAAATAAAATTAGGTACCACAGTATATGTTAATATTTATTTTTTATAGGCATACAATAACCTGATGTTTTTTTATTAACCCTGAATAACCCTTTTTTTTTTTTTTTACATAGATTCTCCAACACACTTGGAATGTGAGGAATATTCAGCTGCATCATGCAACTTCCTGCTGTTCAATTTTACACACAGTACCTGTAAAATAAAAATATTAACTTGTGTGGGTGCATGTGTGTGGAAAATCACCTGAAGATGTATGATGTGTTACTACATTTATCACACTGAACTGAACAGTTTAACAGATATACTGCAGAGGCGACGCTGACAGAGATAAACTGGAGAGAAGATCTAAGCCCAGCTTGATGAATGGACCGTGATATCACCACAGTCCCAGCACTGTAACTATCAAGACTCATCATGGTGATTTTTTATTAGGAATTAAAAAGATCAAATGTAATGTGTTGTGCCATTTGTGCATCAGCTGCAGAGACGCTTTGCAGACATTAAGGCACAAATGTAATTCTATATAAGTACATTTACTCCTTGTCCTCGAGTCACACTCCACTCTCCCACATCTCCTTTACATGCTCTGATACACTTTGTCTTAACAAAACAATCCCTTGTATTCATGTCCTCAGCTCTTCTTTCTCTAATCCAGCGCATGTCTCTGTCCCACACACTGAGGTCACAGGAAGATTTTGTTACAGCTGTTTTTTTTTTGTTTTTTTTTCTTAGGGCAACATGACTTTGGCTCTAATACGGTTTTGGTAAACTATATTTAATATAATTTTACATACGGAGGTAGTCAAATAAAATAAACCTTTAATAATATGCTTTTCTTTCCTTTCCATCTGCCAATTTCAGCAGTTTTGCTGTTGAGTTGTTTTATTGATCCCTGAAGGCGAATTCTATTTCTTTTCTTTTTTTTCTTGCTCTTATTCAGGGAGGTCAGACCACAGGGTGAGTTCCAGAGCAGCAGAGGAGGACATGTTCACGAACACTTCAGCGCGACAGATCACCACAAAACTGCTTACATCCAACGGCCACATGTCTCAATGCTACAGTAGATAATTCCATAAGAACTTTTCAGCAGCAAAATGAAAATGGAGTGATCTGAGAGAGAGAACAGCACTTCTGCAAAGAAGCAAAGAAATGAAGAAAATATTTACATTAAAGAAGCTGAAACAATCAGGAATCTTGTTTTAATCATGAAAAAAGCTTGAAAGCGATTAATCAATTATCAAAATAGTTGACGATTACCGGTAATCAAGTTTCATCTCTAGTTACTACCAAATAAAATCAGAAGAAAAAGAAGAGTTGGTACTATGGTATGTATTTATATAGAACTATTCTAGTCTTGATGAGCTGCTTTACACAATAGTTTTGCCATTATACATATATATATATACACATATATATATATATATATATACATACATATACATACATATACATATATATACATATATACATACATATATACACATATACACATATATACATACATATATACATATATATACATACATATATATACACATATACATATATACACACACACACACACATATATACACATATATATATAAAAATATGTATAACTAAATTAGTAAATTAATTAATGTAAATTGGCTGGGATGATCGCGTGGATGGATTCTAAGAGAAAAATCATTCAATCACGAGTGAGCAGCTGAGGTTGGAGTCACAGTGATACAGTGAAAAGTCTATTTTTATGATTTTACAAAGATGGATAAATGTGTGCCTTGTTGCTGTGAGCAGGTCTTTCACTTAGGGATCGTGTAACAACAAGAAGTAGTTTGACGCCCGCAGTGCAAACACACTTTCAGCTGGACCGTGTAATCCAGGCAGCGATTTTCTTTTCTCATTCACTGGGTATCTGTGTGAGTGCCGTCCTCAGAGCTATACCGGCTCCTGTGTTAACCTCCGACATGCTCTTCTTTTGTTTGCTGCTGCTGCACGGTTGATGTGTTGACCTCACAAACCCTGTGGTGATTGCCTCGCACGGTTAAGTGTCTCCTGATTGTGGTGATAATGTCTACCAGATTCTCCTCCTGTCACACATGCTCTGCATACATGCAGCAGCACGTAGGCATACAATTCAATGCACACCCGTGCCGACAATTCCACGCACAGACTCCACTTCTCTCTCCCTCTCTCTCTCTCTCTCTCTCTCTCTCTCTCTCTCTCTCGAACCCGACGGTAAATGCTTTAGTGAGTCACTGATGCTTCCGAACGCTTTCAGATGGCAGATGACGCTGCGTCAACATCCAGCTGACATGTTGACAAGCAGATGTTGAAACCTGCCAAGTGTTTTCTGGTGTTTATTTTGTAGTGTGCAGAGCAAACTCAACCTCAAGTGTGTCGGAATTTCCGTAAAACGTTCCTGCTAGGGACGTAAAAAGCGCCACTTTACCTTCACTTGGTGTCCCCCCTCCCTCTTTCCCCACTTTACAATGCAGTAAGGCAGTGCTTTTCAAACTTTCAAAAAGTAACACCAGCACATCGGCAACGTTAAAATGCAGTGTCAATAGGCCGAGCACAGTCAGCTATTTTTCACTAAAAGATCATTTGCTCTCTCATCATCCTCCTCCTCTTCCTCACGTATATTTCATTCACTGGTTTAGCTACAGATACAGTGACTCTATTATTATTATTGAATTCATTGTTTTTTGTTTCATCTTCTACGCACTCCAATCACATGGTGGTTTATATACAGTAGAAGAGTATTTCTTCATTTTCCTCCAAGCACCACCAGAGGAACCTTGCATGCCATAGTTTGAGAACCATGACAGTGAGGTAAACATGAAATTCAGATATCCATTTGAACTTTAAAAAACCCACATGTAGCGTGGCCTGCATCCACGGCTCCTGTCCTCATCAGAGAGAGACAAAAGTAAAAAATAACCAATCACAACAATAAGAAAGTGGCATGTGAAAGTATTTGTTTCTAAACCACAAATGACAAAGTAACAAACACATCTGTTGACCGGATTCAGATTTCTGATTTCAGTCTGATTTGAACAGATTATTACGGCCAAATTATCCTGTAGAGTGACGGATTAACAGAAGCGATTTTAACAGCAGAACCCCAAAGTAACCAATGACAGCGAGTTATTTAGAATCGTAACTTGTACAAAGCCAAGTTGATTCTGTCTGATTCTTCTCAGCAGTGACTTCATCCACAGTTGTTTTTGCATTTCTCAGCACGTAACATCGCACAGACAACATCTATTAACTGACGACACAGACTCATGTCTGTCTATATGGTCATGCGAGATAATTTTTTGTTCAAACATGATTCTTGGAAAAGGTTACCACTATAGTAGGCAGTCATTCATTCATTCATTCTATTTATTTTTTTTAGGTGTTTTTGACGGGGTGATGAGGTCATGCACGAGTGACAAGCATGTGCTCATTTAGACCACCACATAAAACATGCGCGTATGCAAACACACACCTCCACTGCTACCGTTGAACACCAGCCACTCACCCATTCACCCTGTCTCACCTCTCTAACTTCAGCCTGCACTACAGTGACCCGAGCTGTCGACAGATGGCTGGTCCCACACGGTGAGTGTTGACTTAGTCAAAGATGTGAAAACAAACCAGGTGTCTCCTCTCCTCACCTCTCCTTTCCTTCCTCTCTGCAGCCTCTCCCGCCTCACTTTCATGTGGTGATTAATCTCATTCTGTGGCGACACCGGTGGCACGAATCTCCACGAGCAGATAAACTACTAACACTCACTCATTAGCATCATAAATGCAATTAGTGTGGACGCCCCATAACTGAAATAATATTCATTCTTTCTTTTAAGCAGATTTGAGGGTTGCAGGAGCAGCTGGAGCCAAATGAAAATGCTCACATTAGGGCTTTGCCAACATTTCTGTGTTTTGGTTTGAAAACGTTTTCTGCTCTGGTGTGTCTATCCACACTACCCCAGCATTTTCTTGAGACCCCCGTCAGCTACCTAGTTATAGCATTTGGTTCCTGATGCTGCAATAGCTAACAATAACTACTCCATCACTGTTTATCTTTAGCAATGCTTTCTTAAAGGATTAATTCACTGCTTATTAAAACTGGGTCATCTATGTAGTAGAAATCCATCCATCCATTATCTACCCCTTTATCCTCCACCGGAGGGTCGCGCTGTGCCAGTCTCAGCTGACATAGGGCGATAGGCGGGGTACCATTCACAACCATTCACTCTCACATTCACACCTATGGTCAATTTAGTGACCAATTTACCTAATCCCCATATTGCATGTTTTTGGACTGTGGGAGGAAGCCTCCCTGTAATACATTTGTTGTTAAAATAAAAGTCATTGTTCAGTCAGTACATCTGTTTGCAGTTATTCTTTCTTCAATTGTATCATGCGTATGACAAACATTTTTTTGATTTTCAGGAACTGATTATGTGGGAACCAATACTCCCCCTGGGTTTTGCCAGTGCTTTGGAAACTCTGTACCAATAAGCAGATCTGAGGTCAGTCCTTGACACTATTTTAGGCACATTTTATCATCTTGTGCATGGGTTTGCACTCTGGGGTTTAACAGTTCAAAATCGAATGGAAACTTTGTTTGTGGATCTGTTTATAGATGTTTCTGAGTACAGGAACAACGATGGGGGCAAGGGAAGAGTCTGTATGTCCTTTCTGACATGAAACAAGAGATTATTGTTGAATTTACCCACAGGGTTTGAGAATACTTCAACTTTGGCCTGCTTATATTTTTATCTGTTAATCTACTGATTTGTTTTCTGTAATTTACTGGGAAATCACTTAGATTTGAAGATATACTATTGTACAACCCTGTCACTCCTGAGAAAAACAAAGTGTATTGTTGGCAGCTGCAGATCGATGCATAACCGTGTGTCTGCTCTTTGTGTGGACAGTTAAGTGTGTTGGGTAATCATAGATGCAGATGTCTACACAATATCACCCCGGGGGGAGTTTAGTGGCACTATAAGATCTGGTTGAGTGTGAGTGTGTGCCTGGGTGCATATGGTCTACTTCATACAAATAGCAGAAACACTATAGTATGAAGTTCCTTTTTTAACATTTTGTTACCATGCATGCGTGCTTCTCATTACAGCAACTCCTAGACCGTTTGTGATATCTAAAAAATAACTACTATGAACTGGGGATCTGTCCATGGTGTGACACCGCCTTTCGCCCTATGTCACCTGAAATTGGCACAGCACCCCTGCGACCTTCATGCGGAGGATAAAGCGGTGGAAAATGGATGGATGGATGGATACCGGAAAGCAGAGAAATAGAGCTTTGCACCCCTATACTTGTCATTACGGTAGCCCTCAGGACTCCTGCGGAACGACCGTCCAATCACGTGAAAGTTATCTTGGAAAAAGGGGCAGAAGCACTCACTCCACTGAACATTTTTGGACAATTCCACAGCCATGAAATCTAAATAAATCCAGACGGCCTGATTATCATGATGGTCATAAGAGGGTTAAAATATCTAGTAAACTGTAATGAATAGATGCAGAAAAGTTCAGACATAATATCAAGACTTGTAACAAACACACGCTTAAGTTTGTGTAGCTGTTCTTCTTAGGACACTTCATAGGACATCTATTCATTTGGACAGCCTACAGAAAGCATTATCCCCAACCTTAACCATAACCAGTTAGTACCTAACCCTACCTTAACCTAATCTTATCCCTAAACTTAACCAGTTCCTGAGGTTCTGCCTCATTAGGACCAGGTTTTGGTCTCCATGAAGACTATGCGAGAAAAGGTCTTAAAGAGTTAACGAACACACACACACATACACACACACCTGCCAACTCTATAGGCATTCCTAATCTTGGCCATCCTCCAGAGCTTTTCTTCTCTTCACAGTCCTGTTTTCCTTGTCTTTCTCAATTTCCATTGAAGCCACCTCTCGACCATCTGCTCTTCTATTCAAAAGGGTCTACGGCCCGGGGCCTGGCCCTGCAGGTCAGTGCGTGTGTGTGTGTATGTTGTGGACAATGACCCAGCCAGACAACCGCCCCCCCCCCACACTCACACACTTCAAACACAGCTTGCTGAGACCTTACACCGCGACCAGTCCACAGGCATCTTTCAAGATGGGTGTTAGGTGCAAGCAGAGGTGAGAGCAGGATGGAATTTATGTGTGTGTTTTACTTCATTCTCAGTGTGAGTGTCTTTCTCTAAGTGAGCCTTATCCAAATGTTTTTAATGCACAGGAGGATCGGGTCCTTAAAAGCTGCACAGATGATCATGTGATCGATATAAACGGTCATCTGCTCGTCTGCAAAAGAGTAATTCTATCTTTTACTCACATTGATTTGTCAGGGAAGGATCATTATGGGTGGCGGAGTCACAAAACACTTGGGGTTTCTTCCGTTTAATTGTGTTTTTCCATGGCTCAGTAGTGCAGAACTCTCCCGTTACTGCAGATAAAGCTTCAAAGGATCAAACATGCAAGAGCTTTTGCCATGCGTCATTTTACACACCTCATTTGACATGACTCACATTGTCAGTAATAATTGTATTTATCAAGTTATACGTGGGATTTTAGACTTGGATGACTATACTCTGATTATCACCAGCCACTACTGTCAGACTGGCTATTTGCTATTAATTGATCTTACAAAGTTTGAGGTGTATTTGAAGGCTGAAAGTTCCTCTGTCTATAAAGAATTTAACTAAATACATTCACTGTTGCACAACTCTGTTAAAATATGTCTACAAAAGGTTGAAAATAAATTCTGTAAATTCTTATCAAATACAAAAACACAGGTAAAAGGAAAGCACATTGATTATTACATTTTCAAATTAAAATAAAATTATAAAATGGAAATTTAACTTGATTTCAAACCCAACTTTGTTGATTTCATATATTTAAGGCAGCAGTGAAATGTAAAATGATCGAGAGCGTGACTGCTTTGCAGCTTACTGCAAAGTGGGATTTGTTGACAGAAAGATAAATTACACCAGACTTTAGCACCTGCTGAAAAGCTGATGGTCCAACATAAGTCCAACAAAACCATATTGAATGTCTCTTCATGTCAATTTCATCAATGATCAAATCCAGGAAGCACTAACTGCCAGTATTGCCACATTGACACATGTGATGAGGATACACTGGATATGTGTCACTATACTATGCTAAATTTATTAATGGTTCCAAAAATGAATTTAATACATACTGCAACACAATAGAATAAATGGCCTACAGGCATGAATGTGAGAGTGAAAGGTTGTTTGTACGAGGATAAGGCGATGGATGGGTGGACTATCTGTCTCAGTGTGGGAAACTGTGTGGAAATATTTAATGAGGTGTCAGATTTAAAATGATATCAAATTTTAAAACCCCACAGGGAATAAATACTAATTCCTTAATGAGCCGAGTGAACGGTTATGTTCATGTCATGAATTGTCTATTATTGTTATAAGAGTCATCCATTTTGGTGCTTTTACACTACACAGTTCCAGCACGACTCGGAACAGCACGGCACGGCTCGACTCTACACAGTTTGTTTTGTTTTCTATTACTGTTGTACCTCCCCAACGTGGGCGGGGTCATCATAGCACGGCGTATGACGTCGTTTTAGAAGCGACAGCAGTTGTTTTCGGTGTACTGAATCATCAGACTCCGTTAACTAAAAGATTCGCTCACGAAACAGTTCAGTGCTGAACTGAAATATAGTGGAAGGGGTTGTGACGCGGCTCGCTGCTGACGAGTCTTCCAGTGACGACACGCTCTGCCAATCAGTGGCCGAGCCATGCCGAGGCGAGTCGTGCCGGAACGGTGCAGCGGAAACGTGCCATTGTGACTCTAGACGAGCTCCACTGGTTGCGTGTTCACTGCTTTGGTTGTGACATCTAATCTCGGCCAGCTCCACTGTAGGAATTACCTCTGTATATATCACACTTCCTCAGGAATGAGGGCATTGTTTTTACTCCAGAAGACACCCGTGACCAACCTGTGCCACAATTTCAGCAGAAAACAACATGTGGACTTTGATCTGTCACGTCACATTTAGTGTGAGGATTTATACCTCTCTCCCATCTGGGAACCATCTTACAGAGACTTCAATGGGCATGTGATGTTGTCCCTGTGAGCAGGGAAGAAAGAGGAGGGGAGAGAAGGTTTGTACAGACAGGTTTGAGCACACGGGTCATAAATTGGCCATACTCAGAGGAGGGGACTCATAATAGCAGTTAATGGGTCTCCAGTAAAAAGCCCAGTGGCCAAGAATGGTTTGAGTCGCAGCCAGTTATAGTCTCAAATGAAACTGAACGGAAATGTATTTATTGTAGGAGCTAATGTGATTAAGATTAACTGTGTGATTAAAAAAGGCATTATATTTATTACAGAGAGCCTGACTAAATGTCCAGGACCTCTCAGCTGTAAAGTTTTGTCACATTATTCTTTCTTGTTTGTCTAAGAGTCTAAATAAGTATTCATGGACTCGGTCTGTATTTGCACGGCAGTTAATTATGAAAGATGGAGATTAAATGTGACACAACTGCTGATTCCTTATTTCGATTATAATTTGGAAAGGCAACCCTGACCAAAATCTTAGAACGTCTATGTACACTGAGTAGGCCTATTATTTACAATGAAACTGTTGTTTAATTAATGAAAAGAGGTTGTTGTGTTATCTTTGGCTTTTCAAAGCCAAAGATACAAGAGTTAAAAGTCGAATTCTAGTTTGATGTACGGTGAAAAAACTAACCTAAAAAAAATCAAACTTTTCATGAGATTGTTTTGTCATCGAGTATTAACATAATTGTGATTTTATTCTGTCTAGAGCTGCAACTAATGATTATTTTCATAATCGATTAATATTTACATGGAGCGAAGGAAATATTCACATTTAAGAAGCTATTAATTAAAGCGATTAATCCATTATTAAAATAGTTGACGATTCATTTGGTATTCAGTTAATTGAGTAATTGTTTCAGCTCTAATTCTGTCTATATAAGGTATAAGGTTGTCGACGAACTCCTGAAGATCATGAGATATGCAAAAATACGTCTCACGCAGGAATCAAGTCAAATCCAGTTCTCTGTTGATCCATCCATCTGCCCAAACAAATGCTCTTTCACTGCGCGCTGACTTTCCTTCAGAGCAATGATCCATATGGCCTAAACTCAGAAGCACAAAAGGCAAAAAAAGAAAAAGAAAAGACACTGAAAATTCAACATGACTTCTGATGATACTGATGATAAAATATATAGAGAGATTGGAAACAGAACATCAGGACATGTGCAAGTGGTTTGATGATTTGTTGATGTGTGTGAATGGATGTGTGTACATACATATATATATTATATATGTATATTCTTGCTGGCCAGTGTCTGGCCAGCCCTGACCGTGCACGCCATAATCTTTCTCTCTAGAAATATGTTGGCAGGACGGCTCTAGGTCCTGTCAACTGCTGGCTTTTCTCTGCTGACAGAGAGAACAGGCTCTGATGATCGGAAAGAAAACCTGCTGCTCTGTGTGGTGGACATAATAAATGACTGGTAACATTAGAAGAGGCAAAGAATGGTGTAGAGAAAGAAAAAAGAAACTCAAAGGAAACTCAAAAGAGATGGAACGCTGAAGGGATCAAGTCATGGAAAAGACCCAAACTGGCTGAAACGGGAAGGGTTTAACTCCGAGTTGGGCTCATAAACATCCACACAGAGCGGTTCGACAGCATTTTTCAGTCATCTGTCTCTCATGTATCCGACAGAACGCATATTCTCGCATTTCAATCAATCCAGCCGTCGGTGCAAGCCACAAATGACTCACATTTACATGTGTAATGCACGACTAAAGTGTTGCGTGACCTGCAGCACACTTTTATACTTTCCTGGGTTTTTCGGCACAATAACTGTGCACTGGACTCTCTGTGGTTAAATGGCAAATGGTCTGTAAATAGTCTGTAGTGGATTTCTAGTCTACATTCAGCCCTTTTCTATCAGCCATATATCACACTCATTCACATGAATGTGAGAAAAGATGCATTTTCTTGCATATACCTTTTAAAGTCCGGATACTTATGACAACTCACAACTTTATTCTCGTAAATTAAGACTTTATACACGAAGTCTGTGAATTTTTTTTTCTCAATGTGGACCTAATACTCCGTCGTACTTTCGAGACATCTTACATCACAAATTCAAATATTTTAAGTGGAGTGGGTGAAGCAAATGACACAAATGTCACATCTTTTTCCCGTGTTTTCCATCAGTCGTCCTGTCCAGCGTGAGTGAAGCGCTGTGCGAACACACTTTGGGACACAACACGTAGTCGCTATGAAGGTTTGGCCTCAGATATGTGACATGTGACAAGTGTTTGTTGTTTTCTGAACAGAAATAATTAACTGGTTTGTTCAATTGTGACACAGGAACAGATCTAAGTCTTTAATCATCATGTTCCTTTTTGATCTCCACTGACATGAAAGTTCTTTTATTTAATTGTGATTCCATTTTGGCCACATCACCTCGCCCTGTAATGTTATTTTGGTAATGACAAGGTGATGCCATTGTTGTTTAGCATCCCTGTCAATTAACTACCTCAACAACTGAATCCAAGTCAGTGCTCATATTTTCCACCTCAGGTTTTCTACACAAAATGAACACTTGAAGAATGACATTGATAATGGATTATTGAGCCACACACAGACGCAGCTCTCTGTGAAGTTGGAATCCGTATGCTGTTTATATAGTGTAATTGAATTAGACGTGTGGAGTATGTAGGAGAGCATTGTCAGCTTTAGAAGCGCTTTTAACAATTCACCATGACGACAGATTCAATTCAAACAAACTCACCATAGCAATGATTTGTTTTTGGAAGTGGCGGTTTGGAAATAACACCTGCCTAGAAAAAGGCTTTCCTCCTGTTTAACACTGGATCATATTGGCTGTTGAAGCTCGCACTCAATCATCAATTGTGGCTTTAAACACTGGTTACCCCCCCACCATGTGCCAGTTCTGGAAATGCTGGCCAGACTGGGATCAGTGGGGAGGGCTCACCCTGACACTGGCACTCTGCTGGGGTCGCGACCTCAGCTTCGTCACAGTACAGTGAAGATCTCATCGCTGCCTGGTTTCTGTTCTGGCCTCGTTCCACAGCGGTGCTCTACAACATGGCTGTGTGCCATGTGCTGTGTGAGGCGTTTAGATATAAGTTAGCCGAGAATTAGCCAAAAGTCAACGGATTTGTTCCTGATGTGCCCGGCATACGTACAACCCATTAAGCCTTCAGAGCCAATAGATCATTTGCATCACAAATACACGGGTTTTCACAGTAAACTACTTCAGGCCGAGAAAAAACAGGGGACTGAACAAAATGCTGCCGTTTGCAGCGTTGTTACCATCAAAGCCAGAGCTGGAAAACATGCATGATGCTTTACAGCTTTCATTTGCCAGCGATGAACAGCTCAAGAGTGGAATATGTTCCTTCAAATCTGCCATGAAACCTGGTGTTTTCAATTTATCTCCCTCTCACTCCCCCTCCCCTCCATCGGCCTTGGCTTGAGATAAACTTGTGGAAATGAAACTGGTCAATTTGAAATGGATTCCTCAATCTAACGGCAGAGCCAACAATCACCACTATTAATATGTCCATTCTAACAAGAATCTCAGAGGTGAGGTCATAAAAACTGACAGGCTCACGTGAACGTCTGCACCAGTGGCAGAACATGTGAACAAAGTGTGTGTGTGTGTGTGTGTGCACCCACACACTTGTTCCTCCACACCGAGTGAAGGACAACTGATCGACTCAAACCAGCAACTAATGATTCAATTTAATTTAATAGCGAATAGTATATAATAATGCAATAGCTTTAAACTATAATTTTTGTGCTTCTTTTCCAAATAGTGCTGTTTCACAATTGTTTATCCTCAGTCTACAACAAAATCTAAATAATCCTTCTTTCTTTCTACCTTTCTTCAATTTCAGCACATTTTAATAAAAAAACAAATAACAAAAATAATATCAAGAGCATTTTTTTACCCCATATTGAGGAGTGCGGTTACGTCTGAAGCGGTTGTTCCTCTCTCATATACCCTAAATTCTTTCTTTTCTGCTTAAACTGTGTACCATTCAACTTCAGCACCTGCGGAATTCATTCGATAATTTGTGGATTACTAAAGAGCGTGGTTTTAGCCTCAAGCGATTGTGCCTCTCTCGTCGACCTCTATGCGCGGCAGACACACACGCTCACTCACAGAGCTATCCCCGTGTGGTTTGACCGCACGCCCGTGGTCATGGAGCATTCACTGTACATCCCATTCAATTAGAGTTTTGGCGGTGAAGACCGTGCCTTCATTTGACCTCCTGCTCTCACCATTTCCCCGAGAAGAGGGGCAGACTCCTGCTTAGCATTAAAAACACACACACACAGGCTCACACACTCGAACACACCCCACACCGCCCTCTCTTTTCTCAGCATCCCATAATATATACAGTAAACATATGTCCTGCCCCCATGCAGGGGGCTGAAACCATGGCGACGGGGTCAGAGACAAACCACGCTCTTGACAAATATATGAAAGACGAGACACATTCAACGCGCTTGTCGAGCAGGAAACCGAGAGCGAGGAGGAGGAGGAGAGCGGAGGAGGAGGAGAGCAGAGGAGGAGGAGGAGGAGGAGGAGAGCAGAGGAGGGCCCGCCATATTTTTTTTTTGCTTTTGTGCAGAAAAGCATCTAAAGAGTGGCGTTTGGTGTCATGCCAGATTCTCTCCTCCACAGACAGGCACAAAGTAAACTAGATTAGTCATTGAGAGGCCTTTCTCCCGTAACTGACAGCCAAGAAGAGCTGAGGACTTCAAACACATTCAGGACATTTCGGCCTAAAGAGCAGACGCGTATTCACATGGAAATGCTTTTATTTTGTCACTCCCTGCCCACATCCACAGCTTTCTGACTGTATGTGCTGTACATGTGAAAGGGAAGTGCAGGATTAAAATTGTCAAGAGGCTCACACAATGAAGAGCTTTCTCCTGGTTTTGTTACAACAACAAAAAAGACTTGTATAGTGTTTAATTATTGTATCTCAGGGCTGCTACTAGACGGCTGCGCTCCCAGTGCTCATATAAGCCTGTGCGGACTCATTTCTTTGTATAGCACCTTTCATCAGCAAGGCAAATTCAATCCAGAGTGCTTAACCTACAACATGAATGGCATTGTGACAAACTGCATAAGGGGACATAAGACAATTCAACTAATTGGAGAAGTTTAGGTAAGAAACACAGAACAGTGAAGTTTCAGCTTGTACATAGCAAGGCAAAAAGCTACTGTAAATGTTTTTGTCTTTGCTATGTGCAGTTCCATGAGATAATGTATGTTTGGCGACATACAAATCAATTGAATTGAAAACATTCATTTGTCGACGGTTCTCGATACGTCTTACAAAAAGACGGCAGCTGAGAGAATGAATGTGTTGTCCTTAAATAAACAAAAACAAATGTGTATACCATTCTCATTTGTTTTGGCAAATGAGAATTTTTATTTTGAAGTTTCTATAGCAACTATAGTATCTTAGAAGACACAGTATTATGCATTCGCTCACTGCATATTTTGTAAATGCTGTGAATCCTGACAGAGCAAGTATGTGGATTGGATGTTACTATGTTAGTACAGTTTAGTACAGTGGTAAATGATGTACTGAAATACAAAGCGTGTGTAAGTCTGGTTAAACTTGATTAGTGATACCTCAGAGAGTATGAAATTGATGAAAGAACTATTGATGACCTGGGGTATATGTAAACTATGTATATATATATATGTATATATATATATATATATATATATATATATATATATATAAAATAATGACAAACAATAAACAGCACTGGACTGTGGTGTTTTGTTTAGGAAGAGAAAAAAAAATACATAATCTTCCAAGAATAAAGTCATAAAATTATGAGAATAAAGAACGCAGATGTAACCAGCGATAGGCTGCAGTCGACCACTAGCAGCCATTTCCTCCTCCAGTCCAAAAAAACAGATGATTTTGAGTCTGTGATTCTTCTTCCAAAACAGACTCAGTTTGTTGCACAATCTTTTCAAAGTCTCGTTGCTAAAGATAATGTGGTGCTGATGTGCCAAAAGAAATATAAATGATCTCTTTATTTTTATATTTCTCATCTTGACGCGGGTGGTTGCAGCTGATCTGAGATTTTGCTTGAATAATAATTATGACTTTATTCTCATAACATTACTTCATTAATTACAAAATCAGTTTGGCCCTAATACTCCGTCGTATTTCATTAACAATTAAACACATAATCATTTTGATCAAAGATAATATTTGAGGTCTGTTCTCATAAATGTGTGTGTGTTTTTCTTCTTCCTGAGAAAACAACTGTGTGCCCTGATAACAGGGACACCCCCACAAATAAAAAACACACATCACACACCCAGCCCCCTCTCTAACACCACATAACACCCCCCCCACACACACTTCTAAGACCTCCTATTTGTCCAGTTTAAAGAACCCTGCAGAAAAACTCAAAATAATCATTAACGCAATTGAAATCCAATCATTAATTGATGAATAAGGTTTTTCTCGACATGATCCATTTCCATGGTTCAGCAGCCAGTGCGTCCGGCGCTCTTGAGAACTGTTCCAAGTGTTGATTAATGTGTGTTTACATGGCACAGTCTGAGCCTCTGGTACAGGCCTGCAGGCGCAGCACTGATTGTGAACTACTGTTTATCTAAGCCCAGTGGAGAGGAACCTTTCATCTACTCTGCCACCATAAAATACAATTCAGCACCACCAGACTCAAACTGCTGGGCAAACACAATAAACGCTGGACCACGGAGCGGTCTCACGTCCATTCCAACAGGAAAGTCGGCCAGTGCCAACACATGGGAGATCACTGGAAAGATTAGTATGAATATTTGGGTTGATTTTTTACACACGGAGGGGTCATGAGAGATGTTAATAATGTGTTTGTGTGCATTTGGTTTAAAGTGCTATGACACACCTGCTGATGAATGATGATCGCTGAAGTGGAAGCTGACAGCATTTTGGCTACTTTAAACTCCTCAGTGTTTGTAGTGCTGTCAAAATGAATGTGCTGACGATGAATGATGAAAATAAATCCAGCTGCATTTATTTGATTTACTCCCTGTGACAGCTTAACCTTATGGAAGCCCATTTCTGCGAGAAAAAAACTCTCATCATTTTGACTTTATCTCATAATAACTTTTTTTTATCTCATAATTATGACTCTTTATCTCATAATTTCGATAATATTCTCATAATGTTTTTTTTTTTTTGTCCTGGCAGAAACAGGCTTTGACTAGAATGCCACCTAAACTGGTGAGAGATGATTTAAATGGCATCAGAAGAAACATCCGATACTCTACAGACATGATATGATGAAGATGAAGACGCTTGAGCAAACACAGGCCAAACATTGTTCTCACGGAGGACAAATGGATTTCTGTGAGTACTGACAGCTTCTTGGAGATCACAGCTAACTTTGCTGTGAAAGATTGAAAACTACATGGACATAAATGTGAGTAAAACAGAAGAGCAGAACCATAATAACATGAGTACGCACAAAGAAAATGAATTAATGTTCTTTAAAATAGCACCTTGGCTCTGCCTCTGTGCACATTAAGTGCTTTAGACAAAACACTGCCAACATATAAGTGCATAAATGTGTACGTGCTTACAGGTTCCATCTGTAGTTCACAGGAGGTAATGTTTAAATTAATGATGCTATTAAACAGTAGTATGTGATTTTTTTTATTCATCTTCCTATGTATTCATTCTATATTTATTTTTGGTGATTTTTAGGGATGGGACGATACCGATATTAGTCTGATACAGTCATTTTAGACCCTTTATGAATGTAAGAAGCGCTTAACAACACACTTATGCCGAGTCACTGGTGGGCACAAAACAAAAAAGAATTTAGTTATTTCTCGAGTGGAGAGGAAATTGAGGTTGGGAAGCACAATTTTTCAAAAATACTACCCCTATTCTAGTAATACAAAGCTAAATGCAAATCGGTGAACTATTCCTTTAATACAAGCTTCAGTATTAAGATGGAAAGAGGCAATTGTACACACACGAACACGCACACACTCCTACATTCTCTTCTAAGGTTCTTTTTTTGTACAAATTCACTAAAGAACATTTGTTTCTTCTTTCTTAAACGTTCCTATATCACCACATCCTTCTACATTCACTTCTGTTTTACAAGCCACAGACACCATTTATTGCACTATTGCTGATCATCTGTAAGGAGCGTGCATGTGTGGACCTGACGCAGACCAAACACCCGCCTGCTCTTCCTCACATCCCTCATCACGGTGGCTATTTAGTGAGAACTCGTCTATCCGGGGCAGGTCCACAACAAAGTGCTGGCAGCTCTGCCGCCTGTAACCTTAGACAGGGACATGAAATGCTGAACTTTGAACCCATGTGTCACACAAGTGGCCGTGTTGTCCCACAGGTCTGTGGTAAAAGTGCCAGACGCCCGACAGCGGCCTCCTCCTCGCAGCGGTGCCTCTGTGGCGTGTTAGCACCGGAGCGGCTAAAGCACAAGTGACATTTGTTTTTGTGCGTCACCAAATACGAGCCCTCAGTGATACGATGATAGGATTGACAAGGTTTTAGGCAGTTTAGGGAATTTGGGGGTTTATCTGGGCAAACGTGCAAATGTTAGCGTTCACAGGAAACATAATACAGGCTCATTTGAAGTTGCCAAACATCTCATCACAGCAGCGTTACATCCATACGGGAAACCCAAACACTGTTGCATGTTCATGAAACGGAGCTGAAGCCCGAGCTTCGCTTTGACGGGCTGCGTTTAATCAAATCAAACTTTATAAACTCACATCTGTTCCCCAGGCCTGCTTCAAAAACTAGTACTGTGGTCCTTGTTAAAAGCCCACAATCTAATACAAATAACTATATTAAAAGGATCAGTTCACCCAAAATAGGAAATAAATTTGCCCAGTGGAATCTTGGCGTGCAGATAGTTTTGGTTTTATTTGTCTTGGTTTTGGTTTTGTGGCAAACTAAGTCTGAATTAGTCTGGATTACAGATGAAGTTGTTCTGGTCCTGTGACCAAAACATTCCCTTGTTGGGTCTGAGGAATGTTTGTCAGTGTTTTTAACAGTTTAAAGTCTAATGTTTAAAACATTAGACTATGCAGTTTGGCTATACAGTCTTGAAAATATTGTTTCTGGACAGTGAATAAACAATGAATAAGTGTGAAGCTGTATGTTAAATGTAAGCAGGTGTTCCAAAATCTGTGGGCAAATTTGAAAAAGTCCAGCATACAATTTGCATGTTATAAACATCAAAATCGGGACATAAATATGTTCATAAACTGCATGTTTTATTGTTACTTGGCCTATTAAAGTTCACATTATCTTATAAAACAAATCCTCAAAACTGTGGTAAATTTAACTTATTTAAGTATCCTGTTTCCAATTAAATAGCCGCACTTTGCACATACGTGGAATAAATGTGGTTTTCATCGCCAATCGTGACAACCTCTTCTTTAATTCACTTTCATTTCCTCCACTGTTAATGACGGTTATGATGGTGATTATACTGGATGACTCCATAACTAACAGTGGCCTGCGAGTTCTCTCTCAGCACGCTGCCACACTATGAGCCTGTAAAGTGCAGGGGAAGGATTTTTAGTGCATGAATTGACATGGAAGCAGTGGTGAGGGCTGCAGATGAGGGGAGGTGTTGAATAACTTCCAGCAGCTCCAACAGACAGAGGAGGCATCAAGTTGTGGCATGAAGACAAGTTTCAGTTTACTTGGTTCAATGGAGCACAACGACCCATGTGTAAAACACGCATGTTGAGACATGTACACGAGTGTTCTATACTTTATTGCTTTAGCATATTAACTTGGATCATATTCTTTTTTCAGTCCTAGTTTTTCTTCCCCCACCTGAAGCTGGAACTTCTCCATCAGATCAGAGCATCTGTTTGACCAGGTGCTACAGAAACATGTTTCAATGAACTCGCCGTTATAAGAAAGTGTAGGAACTGCATCAGCTGTTTAAGTAAATGTTTGCAACAATTAATATTTTCAATATTGTATTATAGTATTTAATACTTTTGATGGCAATCACATTCGCGATATGTGATTATTAGCATGAAAACTGAGCATTATTTCCTCAGTGCTCTTTGTAATGCAAGAGGTGAATCACTGCAAAGTTATTTCACAGAAAACACACATTTAGGCCTCTCCCTCTTGTACTCAACCTCATGTTAAAAAGGGAGTTTTTCTCTTTTGTCTATTTCATTATCATTATTATTAGATCAGTTTCTAATATGTCTCTCCAACAAAGACAGTGTTAGAACAATAACAGGACGTGAATGGTTTCATTTTAAGGTTCCTGTGCAGAATGAGCTGTCATTGAAGGAACAAATTTCACATAGTTCCTCTGGAAAAATTAGCCCTTCGATGGATGCACAAGTGGGGTCAAAAGTGACCCCATGGGTTGTTATTCTTCAAAATTTTTGAAATTAAAAGGTTTTATTATTTCATATTCCAGGTATTCCTTATAAGACATATTTGTGACATGAGGCCATTTGCATTTTTTTTTTTTTTTTTAAACATTTCCATAAGCGGGTTATGGGGTTACCCTAAGTATAAATCACTCTTTTTTTAACCAAAATATAATGAAAATCATCACCTTTAACCATAATTAAAGACATTTTTTAAGTTTATTGCAAAAACGCATTGGTTCGATTGGGGTCATTTTTGACCCTAACCCTGGAAGAGTGAAGGTCATGCATCCAAGGGTTAAGAAAGCTATTCCCCTCTTATCTTTCTTTTTACTCCATGACAGAAATGCAGTTATTGTATTATAATATTTACTCGACTGTAACCCTGTACTCATTGCACAAATAATCATTCATCTTCATCCTCCTTTAGAAATTTGTCTTATAAAGCGTGGGAGCAATAACATGCGATTGACCAATCATGAAGAACATGGCAGCTCATCACTGATGCGTCTCTTTTGAATTCACACACAGTGAAAAATCTGCATGAGTCACACTTACTGTATGTCTGCAAGTGTTCTCCTTTTTAATCCCCCGTCAAACAGAACCCTCACAGACAATTCACCACACTGTTTCCTCTGATCTATTAATAGTACCGTTGTGAAGCCGCCACGGCCCCTTAATGGTTTCATCAACAGAGCAGACAATGAAAGTCCAGAGGAGCCCGATACTGACATGAACCAGGCGTCATGGACGAGAGCCGAGACACATGACCGGGGCTCAGCAAGGAGGAGAGAGAAAGTGTGTGTGTGTGTGAGGGTGAGTGAGGGTGGGTGGGTTTTTAGGAAGGCGCAGTCCGTATCCCAGTAAACACAACAATATTATTTTAAAGGCAGGGAGTTCTAGCTAAGAAAATAATTGTGTGTGTCCTTGTATTTTTTACCTCTTTAGGAGCTTTTCTGGGACAAAACACAGTCCTTGTCAGGACCAGTAGTCCACATGGAGACAGTAAAGCTGGTCCTAATGAGGGAGAGAACTTTGTTTTTCAGGACCTGGTTAGGTTTAGGGCTCAGATTTTACTTGTAGTTAGGTTAAGGTTCAGAAATAATGTTTTGGTTGAGCTGCATGTCCAAATAGCTGCGCGAACAGTGTGTGCAAAAATGACGAAAAGTGACAAAGAAGATGAAATGTAGATGAAACTGAGCCCAAAAAAAAGGCATGTGAAACAAAAGAGAGCAAAACTTGAAGTGAAATAAAAAGGTGAACAAGTGAAAAATGGGGAGAAGTCAGAGAAAAGGGAGAGAAAGAACTCCCATCAGACTTTCCTCTTGATTCCCAGCCAACACATTTACAACTGAGGAAGTCTGCGCTGAGTCGCTGCTGCTGCTCCCTCCCTCCCTCCCTCCCTCTCTCTCGCTCTCTGTGCCCTCCACTCCTTTACTTTCACCTCCTCTCCTCTTGTGCTGGGACCCTCCTCCCCCTCCCTCCCTCCTGAGAAAGTGGGACTCCCTCTCCCCTCCCTCCTGCACTCTCGTTCTCTCCCTAGCTCTCTCTCTGCCCTGTGAAGATTTAACACAGTGCACATCGGAGCTGGTGGTCACAGTTCTGCTCTGGATTGTAAGTGAAGGAGAGAGATTGAGACTGCTCGCCCTCCTCCACCATGGATGTCAAACTGCTGGCACTGATGACTCTGCTGGCCGTGGTCACTCATGCACCGACCTACAGCGGTGAGTCCGACAGAGGGACAACATTTGATGACTTTCTTTGAGACCGTTTGCTGCATGTAAAATGCACATTTTCTTCAGCTTTTATTATTTGGGTTACTAATTATTATATTAGAAACTCAGCAGAATGAGTCAAATCTAAATGATGGTTCTTTTTGGCTTCACAATGAATTTTATTTTTGTTTATGAGAACTTCTGCTTGTTGCTTGAGAGTCTATTGTCAGGATTTACTCTTGTAGATTTTTGGTTGACGGGTGATGAGTTTCAGTTGTTTGGATGAATCATGTCCTGTTGCTAAAGGAAATTGGAGAAGATTTATAACAGTTTTGCTTCTATTTCATTTACATCTCAGACTCACACACTGAAAAATAGTGTGCTGATTGATAACAATAAATTCTTGCTGTAGCACTGAAACAATTAGTAATTTTGGAATTCATTTGCAAGTATTTTAAGATTAATTTATTATTAGATTTTTTTTTTTTTACAACAAAATAAGCAACTTAAAGATATTAAATGAAAAGAATTACAAAATCAGTATTGGAGATAACCAGCAGTTGAAATAAACACATGGCATTTTATCATGTTTTAATGAGTAATGCATGCAAATTAAGCTGATTTGGTTTATATATATATATATATATATATATATATATATATATATATATATATATATATATATATATATATATATATATATATATATATATATATATAAATTATTATTTTTGACTTAACTCCTTTCTTTGTTTGTTATTAAACAATACAACTCAGGTCTGCATCTATTATATTATATCAGTGGAGCAGTCAGTGTGTTAAGTCCTGCATTATGCTAAGCTTGTTGCTTTGGCCCCAGTGAGACCTCCACATTAAAGTGTTAGGTCTAAATGTGTGTATTAGTCCTTTCCCTCTGCTTTCTTTTAATTAGTTTCTAATTAGGGATAAACAATGCGGCGGTGATAGCAGTGGACCGCTCGCTTCTGGCCCCGGTGCTGCGTGCTGCATAATGATCCCTTTAGT
Organism: Solea senegalensis; assembly: GCF_019176455.1. Classification (NCBI taxonomy): domain Eukaryota; kingdom Metazoa; phylum Chordata; class Actinopteri; order Pleuronectiformes; family Soleidae; genus Solea; species Solea senegalensis. Next base: position 8,368,634 of record NC_058026.1, on the reverse strand, counting down.
TTGCATGACAAAAGCCCCTGAATGGGTGTGAGTCATTAGGGTGATATTACTGAGGATTTTTAGCCATTTGTGTGGCAGGACATTTGGCGTTGCATCACCAACACGCATATCAATGGGATCGGGTCAAAGCCGGGAACAATGGTGTGTTCGTTACACTTGATGCACTTTGATTTTGTTGGAACTGTGTGCTTATGTAACAAGGAAATGGAAGATACAAATCAAAAAAGTATCTGGAAAATCAGCATCTGCTCTATGACCTTTCATTTCTTGACTCTGTGCAGCTTTGTTTTTCTCCTTTCAAGCTGAGACTATAAGGATTCAAGTCATAGCTATTAGATGGTTTCTCAATTCATTGAAGCTTTTACTGCCAGGTGTTTGCTTTCATCCTCGAAACTGACATTTTCGCAACCTTCACCGTTTCTTTGGAGGGCAAATAATTACAAAACTGCAATCACTTTGGTAATCGCCTTGCATTTGAAGTTATCCATGTGCATCTGCGCTCCTCTGGGCCCCACAAGGCGATTTGTAATCATTTTAAGAATGTACTCGTGGTGTTTTCCACGGGGGCCACTGATGCCGTCTGAGCCGCAGAGTGCTCTTTCACAAAAAAAGAGGCGAATATTGCAAATTGAATGTTGAGGGCCCTTCTCCTTTCGAGAGGCCACGTCGAAGGTGCTGGGAGTGAAAAGCTAAAATTCTTTGTGTGTGTGTGTTTGTGCTTATAAGCAAGCGGTCAGGATGAAGGTGCTAATCTCTTTTTAATGAACATGTTGTTCAGGACGGCAGGTAAACACATAAGTTCCCATGCATTTTAAAATTGTTACAGTGATATTTTGGTTTTTATGGGAGAAGCGATGCATTTAATTACAATTAAAATAGAATAAAATTGAAATTTGGTTTGAAATTGATGTTGAACTTTTGCCTTTAAAGTCATGAAGTTTACCAAAACGAGTTTGTTTGCAAATAAATGCCTGAACTAATTCAGTTTTCCAGCACTGTTGCTAATGTGTCCTTGTGTGTTCGCAGCAAAGCCAATCAGCCTGGTTGAGCGGTGTTGGTGTCGTTCCACCCTCAACACGGTTCCTCAGCGCTCCATCAAAGAGCTCAAGTTCCTCCACACGCCCAACTGCCCCTTCCAAGTCATGTAAGTAAAAACTTGTGTCAATCACTGGGTCATTAATGTAATTTTTCTCTTTTTTTTTTGGTAATTCTTAAGGATGTTGGCATGTTTAAGGTGAATCCTTAAACATGTTTCCTGTTTCCATATGTAAAAAAGGTTAAAACTGTCTGTGCATGCTGATAATTCATCTTTCATTAGCAGTAGCACAGTCTTTGGTTGAACACTTGTGTGCTGGAGTAAAACAGCCTGATGGTACTTGATACAGAACAATGTGTATCTCACTGTAGTTTACAAACTTTTCACAGAGCTGTGTCTCTGTAGAACATACAGTGTCGAGGTCTATGTCAAACTGAGTTTCTGTGTTCTGTCTTTAGCAGGAGTAGCACAGTGTTCACAAGTAGAATCAAGTGGATCTCTTCATATTTGACACATTTGCAAGGAAAACAGTTTTTTTGCAGTGAAATGTAGAAAAAAGTTTAAAAAAGTTGCAGTATTTGCATTTACTATTTCAGTCTTCTCCTTATCTTACACTAAATCAAATGAAGCGTTTATTGTTCATTTAATACAGCGTAGTGTAGGAATGAATGTGTGAAGTATGGTGTTGATATCCTTCCTTTATTTCCTGAACGAGAGGCCGGAGTTTAAAACAACGTAACCCACTCAGAAAGAGGAAAGCAGTGACGGCGCAAGCTCAGGGGGGCAATTTATGCTTTGCAAAGGAAGCAATAATTAAGGGTCAAAGTGATTACCTTTGTATTTCTGCTGACCCCCCATGTCCCTCATATTCTTTCTTTAATTTCCCCGACTCCAACTCCCTAACAACAGTGAGAATTATGTCAGTGGTCTGGAACACATTAACCAAAACGCCTCATTCATTTGTTCGCTCTCGAAAATGGGACAGCAGAAGTGTCACGGCCAAAAGGCTAGAAGTCTGTGGGGCTTCTGCCAAAAAAACAAAAATGGGGGGGGAGGGCAGGTTGGGGACTGTTAGAGAGGCTGATTAAATGGCAAAAGGTCAGTGAGGACATGCAACCCTGCGGCCGGGCCACAAATATCACTCCAGAAATCTGCCCAAGGAGTCAAGAAGTCAGTCAGACGAGGAGCCCGCAGAGTGCTGCTCCTGTGTCTCAGATGAAAGAAAGACAGTAACATTATAGCCCCTTTTTCCCCTTAGACCTTTGTCCCCCACACCCCCCACTTCCCACTGTGTGCCCTCACCAGAACCCCCACCCCACCTTGCTGTTGGTATAGACTTGCTGTGAAGTAATTACTACCTGCTGCTTGTGGAACTCCAGTCCTCTAAATTCCAGCCAAGTCAATTAGGGTTTAGGCTCTCTGTTGGGGTTTAGGCTCTCACCCAGACATGCAGACAGATAAACAGGATGAAGGGAGACACATGAAAACAGCAGAGCGGATGAGCCGGCCGTCGCTAATAAAACAGAGGGGCAGGGGAAGAAGGGGACATCCCTGGAGGAAAAGCAAACACAGATCCACTTACTGAGCTGTTTGGCCTCCTGACACACATGTTAGTTTGGGGGATTTGGGACTGAAGCTCGGACTGATGCTCTCAAACTGCCCTTTTAAGTTTAAAGGCTCCATTTGCTCATTTGCACATGTGTCTGCATCTAAATGGGGGTGAGGAATAGGGGAGGTGGCACATTAGAGGGGGAGCAGTGATGGAGGTGAGGGCCAGGGACACAAATTGAATCAGACAGCAGTTTGACTGTCGAGAGGAATGTGTTTCAATTTGCAGCGTCATGTGTCTGAGAGATGGAGGGAGGAGAAAGAGGAGCAGTGAGGCACTACACCTCTGAGTTGTTAACTCTCATACAACAACCTTTTGCCACAGAGGTGTGAGATCCCACCCTCACCATCACCACCCCCCACCATTTCAGCACAACTGATCTGAAACTCACCCGGGCAGTGTCTGATAACAGAACAAATCCTCCTCTAAATATTTGGTTCAGCTCTCCATCAATCAGCCTGACAACACTCCCAAGAACACACACGCTCCGTCAGCACAGAGCTATAAATCATTGAGGGGGATCAATGCGACTTCCCTTCCTTAGAGCAACACTTTTTTCTTCTTTTTTTTAAAACTGTTCTTTCACCTAAAAAGCCTCGCTGAGATTTGTAGTTCCTATGACAATCATAAATTTGTTCATTTTTGAAAACGACAGCATGATTGTTTGTCTGTTGTCTTTTTCTCATTTGCACTGACTTCTTCTAACATTTCCGGGTTTAAGCCGGGTGTGTGTGTCCGACTCTCCGCCCGCCTTAAATACAGTTAGATGGATCTCACACATGCGGCAGAATTGTGCATTTCCTTCACGTAATGTATTTAGGTTTATGAAAGAAAGTCGGTAGATTTCTTGCCAGTCACAAGCAGACCTTATTTCCCTTTCTTTCTCCTGGCTCGATTCATTCTGTAATGTGTACAGCGTCTTCTTCTCTGTTTTTGGCGCAACGTTACAGCACAACGAACAGTGTTGTCATATGTACTACAGCGTTTTGAGCCGTCTTTACGGGGAACTTTTTGAAAACGGCAAAGAAAAAGATGACATTGTACTGACGACATGACCAACGTGACACAACACAACACAACAGGCCTTGAAGAGAAAGATAGTCAAAGACGAGCCATGAGAGTGATGCTATTCTGTCGCCCAATCAGCTGACTGTCGTGGGTGGAGCCAGACCCCAAGCGCAGGGTGCCAAAGAATGGAACAGTTGGGGCAGGTTATTTTTGGTACTATTCCTAATGGAAACACAAAAAAAATACATACTGTATTATACCAAACTCAACCGTTCCACTCTTGGCTTAAGTGAGTTGGATTCTTGGAGTAATGTACTTATTTTCCACATTCAAAATAATCTATTTTCCACATTAAAGCTGGAAGCTTTTTCTTCTGATAACGAGCGCTTTAGCCATTTTATAGTGTCCTAATATAAATGTGGCAGGGATAAAAAGGCCTGTGAAAATAACCAAAAACAAAAAAACGCTCCTTTTGATGTTTGATGTGAGAGGTTTCCCCCAGTTTAGGCCAATATTACCGTTAAACTGGGCCTTTCATTACTTTTTAAACCACACCAGCCTGAATCCAAGTCTGCATCATGTTTTGTGTACCAGTGTCGAGACAGTTTTACAGGTCCTATGGTACAGTGCGATGTGTGATCATGTGAGACTCCTTTCCCATCTGTGCCTGAGTGGAAACAGAGGAGCTGTGATTTTTCACCGGCAGTCGGGTGACAGCCTGTTATGTGCAGTAATCCGCCGCTTTTCAGCTCGTGGTGGGATGTTCTGAGGTTTTCAGAGTTTAGTTCACAAACCAGATCAGATATTATCCTGACGTATTGTGCTCATTACCACGGCAAGACTAATTCTGTTAAATCAGTTTTTTATTATGTGTTAAATGTACTATCACAGGCATCTGTGTTGCCTGAATAATGCAGGTTAAGTGACGCTTAAAAGGGGGCACTTGAAACTAAGCTGAAAGCTGGTTAGAAATTCTAATCCACTGGATTTAACCAGGATGTTTTGTGAGATGTTTGGGGTTTTACTGAGATTAAGTAAAGTGTTTTGTTAACGAGGGCTTTCTGTAGGAAAACAATTATATTATTGTTATTTATTAGCCGCAGATTAGTAAGTTAGAGATAATTGGTATCATTATGTTAACCTAAACATTTATAATGATCTTAATAAATATATACGATATATGTTTGAAATGTCACACTGTTTTGTTGTTTTGCAAGACGCCATTATTTTCCAAAAGATTCCAGCACTTTGTGTAAGACATTTAACCAAATTTGTTCATTTTAAACAAATCGTATTTAATTATAAGTGTCTGATGTTGATGTGTTTAAGTTCCAGCCAACAGGTGACATACTGCTGATCAGCAACAAGTTAAATGCAGAAATAAATTAATCTGTGTGGATTAAAACCATTTATTTATTTATACATACACCAACCTTTATTTATGTCACTTTAAACTTCCAAAGCTTAAAGAATGTTCCCAAATGGCTAAAATGTATGAGAGGTGACAGATGGGTTGTTAGTTCTCTAAAGCAAGTTCCACATTGATTCACTGGATAGTGAAATAAATCAAAACTGACTCACTCAGATGTGGTAAATGAATTTATCATCATGGAACTTCTCTCTATGTTGAACTGTCTGTAGAAAAAATCAGTAAACGCTCAGCAAAGGAAACCAAGTGAAGCAGCTACAGTATGTGACTTAACTGAGTTTCTTATTAATGTTTAACCTAATTAAAAATCATGTGTCCTTAAGGTAAATAATAGATCCTGTTACAGTTTGGTTAAGCGTACACATAATAAAGTATATACATATCTGGACTGTGTATATCGGTTAATCTTCAGCTACAAAGGAAGCCCAGAGGTGACAGTACTCTGCAGTACAGGACAAGTCCTTGAGGGTGATTTATATCTGAATTTGAATGAGACTCAAACATGCACTCTGAAACTCTGAATGTCTGCCGATTCTGCTTCATGTGAGCACCACTTGAAAGAAATGACCTTAGCAAATGTATATTTGCATGTAAAGAGGCTTAGTCACACAAAATGATGAGAATGTGGAGTCCAATTCCTGTTTTTTGTCCCGCTCTCCTCCAACAGTGCCAAGCTGAAGAACAACAGAGAAGTCTGCATCAACCCAGAGACCAAGTGGCTGCAGCAGCACTTAAAGAACGCCATTAACAAGTAAGAAACACTTCTTCTTCAGACTCCCCTCTGCTCAAACACCAGCATCGCAGACAGAGACAGAAATGAAATACGGCTCCCGTCCGGGTTAAGGAGGAAATAAACCACAGTTTAAAATAGCCTTTTCCTCAGTTTCCTGCTGATAATAACTCTTTTAAATCACTGACACAGTTGATGCAAGTAGCTGAGTTATTATCTGTGACATAATTAGCATCAAGGAAGAGGACTGATGAATCTGCCGCTTCCTTGTTTCACATAAGCATGTATCGGAGACCTCAGCAAAGGCTACAGGAGCATCAGCTGTTCCCTTTTCTTTTTTTTTACCCCACATGTTTACACATTTCAACACTTCTGGCACATCAGTGACTGACTGTGGTGCCTCTCCAGGACCAGGACAGCTCTGAGAGTGTTGATAGCTAGACCTGCAGTAGCTCACTCAGTGTAGTTAAAATGTGTGTAATCCTCGTAAAAAAAAAAAAAGAAAGAAAGGTCCCTGCATGTCTGCTGGTGATTATCGCCCGCCTGAATGTCTGCTTATTAAAAATACAATGAACACTTAAAAAGTATAATGTGAAAACCAATTAAGTCATTTCATAGGAATTATAAGATATTATTTATTGTGTCATTAAAAGGACCTGTACGTATAACCCGGGCATATGGGTTTGGTTGCTAAACCCGGGCAGTTATGCCGTGATATGCTTTTCAGCTGTATCGCCCAGCCCTGCGCAAGACCATGCAAATTTCTTTTCTGCGTCTGCTCTGATCTGGCACAACACTATGACGGGGAATTATCTTACGGGCCATTAGCACAGTTGTTAACATTAACATTGTAGCAATCTTACTTTTTAGTCTACAGCCACCGAGCGGAACAGTTCAATGCAGTTCAGTAAGTCCTGCAGTTATTTGCACTGCAATTAACTAAAGCTGTGATATGTAACTTAATAAACAATCGCTACCATTGCACTTCTTAAGTCTGGAGCGAGACACACTACAGTCTACTGGTCAGCAGAGAATCGTCACTGCTGGGCAGCAATAGAACTGGAATGAGAAACATAAATATACCACACCATGAACTCGGGTGTGAGAGAATAAAAAGTGAAGAGGTGATTCAGAAATATCATCCGTTTACATCAATGTGCCATTTTACAACAGTGTTAAATATATTGACTACACAAGTCCAGACTGTACATATAAGTAATGTTTTATTGTATTCTTAGTTTGAAAGGCTTTTTATGAGCGTGGCTGTTCTACATCAGCATCACCCTTTTAATGCACAGTGGCACATAAATTACATTTATATGCTGCGATGTTCACCTATCAAGACCGACATCTGAGGCCTCTACATAACATGCACATGACTGCACTACGATGAGCTCCCCATGTGTCCTGGTCTCCATATGTTCTTTGAGATGAAATGTACACATTTTTGAAATGGTAAAATCGCCGATGCCTGGAATATGGAAAAAGGTCGCACTCACTTAAAAGTAATACGTGACAAGTAAACTCTTTCAGAATCTTTATTTAAAAGTAACTAATATAAAATTAAGTTCCTGCATTAAATACCTAAAGAACACAAGTATTTTCAATACAATACATTCAAAGTATTAGAAGTTGAGTACTCAGTATATTAGATGACATAAAAAAAGGGATTAAAACTAATCAAATGTGTTGATTATGTTCCCTTTTTAATCAAATATTGTACAATTTTAACTAAATCTTAATTTATTCTGGTCAGAAAGAGGTTGGGAACCTTTGCTGTAGTAACATGAACGGGGAATTTCAGGTGTGTCGCGAATTGGAGTCTCATAAATCTTGATCTTTCTGAATCTCTCTCCAGGGTGAAGAAATCTAGAAGACGCAATAAGAAAAACTAAACACAGGGGAAGACAGATATGTGCTGGACCTCTATACCTCCCCGTCACTGCTATGGATACATATGAAAAAAACAAAAAAAACACACTACATGTACCAACCCACTGCTCTGGACCACACGCAGAACCAGCACTTCAAACTGCGCCATCCTCAGCTCACCCACCAGCACCAGCACCAGCACCACCTCCACTGATCCCTCTGGACGCTCACGCAGTCACGGCCAACATTTTATGTTAGCACCAAATGCAGCTACAGCTCGAATAACGGGATGCATATTAATGTCAGACAGAGAGAGCGTGCACTGATGTGTGCATCACAATGAATACTGTGTCTGTACGTAGAACCTTTAACTAACAAACTGAGATTTCTCGCTCAAACACAAGGTTTGGGTGGGTGACGCTACCCCGATGGTCACTCAGTTATCAGTTATAGCAAAAACAATTACCTCTTTGATGCTTTAGAAAAGCATCAGTTCTGTTTATATTCATACAATAAAGATTGGGAATGTAAGGGGCCATTCATATGCAGTGTCTTTTGCATGCACGAATACATTCTATGCAATGAAAACACAACACATCGGACGCAAGTGACGCTGCAGCGAGCATCTTTTGATCCTTAGAAGTGGATCAAACCTCCACCCGTACACACCCAGACCACTTTTTTTAAATGGCAGGACAGGGAAAAGCAACACTGGTAAGCAAATATCTTTTTTTTTCTTTCTTCTTAGCTGAAAGCGGTGATAATATAGTGAGGCTGTAGCAGCTCACAGGTTTTGGTTGCTAAAGCCCCTTTTCCACTAGCGTGGCATGCCTCGCCTCACCACAGCACGGTTATTTTGCGCTTCCATTAGCGATAGTACCTGGTCCCTTTTTTAGTATCTGCTCTGGCGAGGTTACAAGCGAGCTGAGGCGATACTACGTGTGACATCATCAGACTGACGTCCACTGATTCGACCGAGTGCTGTCACAGAAAGAGGCGCGAGCAAGACGTCCGACACAAGAATTAAAGTGAACAATGCCGAACTGCAATCCTAAAAACGTGGGTTAATCTCCCACGATTACAGAGGAAATGTCTAAAATATCAATATTTAACACGGCATTAGTAACAATAGATGCGACAGAAGTGCAACCCTACAAGCACCTTGGTTAAAAACATCCTTGGCTTCTTCCGTACGTTTTTTCCACACGGTTTTTAGACATTGCAGGTGGATGACCCTTTAACAAACTAAATGGCATTACTCTGAGACTCCTTTGAGGGAACACGGGACTCGAGTTGACCCTTCACACATGAGGTGACCAATCAGGGCAGGCCATGCCACCACAGAGACTTGCATTTGTCTTTGAGCTTAAACATAAGAGGACGCTCATGAACACTCTTAATGAAACATGCACTGATCTTATGGTGCTATATATCCAGTATAAAGGGGTCAGAGCCTTTGCTATACTGTAATTGTATTTCTTCACTGTTTTTATTTTATGTAAGAGAAGATGGGATGCTGTGACTTTAATGTTTTATATAAAACACAATTATGTTTGGGGGGTTTTTACTCGTCACAAAACACTTTAAGTCTTAAGTGGAAGGGGAAATGAAAAGGTGGTGGTTTGTGAAAGGCCATATTGTACTGAGAGACACTTATCAATGCAGCTTGTTTATATTGATTGAACATATCAATAAACAAAACCAAATATTTATTAAGTTAAATATGCATCATGAAAAAAACAGTTTTTGAGATTTTGTATTCCTTTTTTCTTTCTAGAAATAGATAAATATCTGATAAATATAAAATGAATAACTGATGCCAGTATTTTCATACCAACACCTCTCCTTGGTAGGAATGAAAAGCTAATAGATAACATAATAAGACATGAAGCTGAATGATTAATGTCACAAAAGGGAATGTTTTTGGTGGCAAAGTGAAAGTTTTGATCGTCTTTTCTTATCTCTCTCTATATATATGTATGTATGTATTTGAGCCACTTTATTATCAGATGTGTCTTTTACATGTAATGGTTTTATTTTTATATTGTGTATAATTTTACTAATTGTCTTCTAATGCAATGTAAAAGTAGGCAGTAGCCACTAAATGAAGGGCATTCCACGAAATGCAGAAGAACCATTAAACTTTTATATCTTTCAAGGTTTTAATGCAACATTTCATATGCAACGGCTTGTTTTTGCAAGTATGTTATACACAGTGTGAGACATGTTCACAGTCGACCTCTCACGGCAGAATCACACATATGCATAGATTTGGTTTTTGCCGCCACTGTTGTTGTGTGCACTTTGTCCAACAAAAAAAACATAAGCAACAGTGTTTGACCTAGGAGCATAAATGTGTTTTGATTGGCAACCAGCGTGATTGAACATTTATCAATTCCTGTGGACCCACGACGCAGTGTTTGATTTTTAATTTTACTTTATTAATCCCCTTAGGGAAATTATTCTCTCATTGTGACCCATCCTAGAATTAGGAGCAGTCACACTAGTAGCGCCCGGGGAGCAATGGGGGTTGGGTACCTTGCTCAGGTACCCAACCCCAGCCCTTTCGACCTGGTGGGGACTTGACAACCTTCCGGTTACAAGCCCAGTTCCCTTTCCACTTGGCCACAGGCTACCCCTTGATGAACGATGCCTCCGATGCGTACGTGTGAGTCGGCCATGAGGAGTAAAACACTATTGATAATAATGTCCTCATGGTTTGTTCTGGAGGTAAAAATAGGTTAACTAAATAAAATCTACTACATACAAGACATGGTGATTGAAAACACAGGCCACTGTCAATGTGTTATGAGAAACTATTGACCACAGCCCACCAGTAATAGCCTTTTTTTTTTGATTTTCATAGCGTTACTGAGGTTGATGTATGGATGTGTCAATAGAACCCCTGAGTCAAAACAGAACACGTTGCAGTCGAGAGCCGAGCAACAAAACATGTGCTTTCAATCTGGACACTCCCAGCATCCCACCGGCTTTCACTCAGCTTCACTCAACTGCTGCCACGCCACAAAATTAGAGCCCATTCTTTTTACCCCGTAAAACTGCGATCGAAGGCCTGATGGTTGTCGCAACTGTATATGGACCTCGTTCGCTCTCGTTTTGTTTTACGCGGTCGATTTGCTAAACGGCTGATTATAGGTGATAATCTGATCAATGTGCAGCTGTGCAAGCGCAGTAATCCTGTAAGTGGAACTCCTTTGCCATTAATTTAATAAAAGTTAATGGACGTCAATTTTATGTCATTACACTAATTTGTTCAGATGTTGCAACAGAGTTAAATCTAGAGAGATAGAGAGTTTTTGAAAAGTTCAACTTTTCATAACATATATATCAGAATTATGTCAATAGTCGGAAAATGTTCCAACATTAAACTGTATTAATGTATTGATTTAATAGGGGAATGTTTTTACCACAGGGTCAGCAGCATTTGATTAATTAATGATACATGTGAATGAGACTAATTTGTAATTAGCTGTACTAAATTACTGTGGGCTTATTTATCCAGTGTTGGTGCCAATCTCAACATATGATCACTGTAGAGAACATTTAACTGCAACCAACTTTATGATTACAAAACGTCCTTAAGAAAGAACATTTTGTTTTCATTATGCAAAAACACATTCAGGTTTACATTTATCTCGACATAAGTGTGTCACTAATTAAAGTGGGTGCATGTATTCTGCTTTGGACCCCGAGACAATGTGAAATAAACCTTTGCTTCTTTTGAGGCAGCTTCTGACACATATTCTTCATATACGTGAGATGTATTAGTGTATTACCCTGTGTATTTTCTGTTTGTAAAGCAAGAGCAGTATTTTACCAATGTTACTCGAGCCCCTTTTCAATAAAGTTAAATGAAATTTTAAAAAATGTATTTGTTTTTTCACAAAAATACTTTATTATTGTTGTCTTTGCTGGGGGTAAAATGCAGTAGGATAAATCATACCAGCAACTTATTATACAAACATAATTATTAAGTATAATTTTAGGTATTGGCTGAACTTGGTCAGTAGTAATGGGTTTTGGACCTCTCATGTTCCATGATTTTCTGTGTGAGAAATTCCAGTTTTTATAGAAAAAGTGAGTCTAATCATATGGCAGATGTGGATTTAATTATGTTTTAGGATGAATTCAATTCTGCTTTATTTGAAATGCTGTGAATGTACTGGAAAGCTGACGACACACCGTCAGGTAACAAAACCAGTTATCAACCAGCTGTCCAGATTAACAGCAGGTGTGAAAAATGCTTTAAATTAAAAATGTTTATTTTGAATCAATTTACAACGTCCAGCATGAGCGAAAATAACAAAACATCTAAAATCAAAGGGTGTAAAGATTGTAAACTCATCTGTTTTTGTTTCCCCAAGAATGGGAAACTGAGCAGGCTTGGCAGAAACTGACACTCCGAGTAATTTTTATTATTAATTATTTGTGAACATCACTTCACAAGCGCAAAATCTCACCGACCTCAGCTGAGTCCATAACTGTGCGTTTACGTCCATGGAAGACGCACAGCTGCGCAGTCGAGTGGCGCAAACTGTCACGGAGAATTACTTGCTCACGTTAAAGTTGATAAAAAGAGGCAGTGCCACACCTCACAGAGGTTAAATAAGCCGATGAGGCCATGCAAACTCCATTTCCTCAGAGAGAGAAATAAAACACGGGAGACCACATTCTCCTTGATTTACCACAATAGATCAGTTCAAATAAAACGGTATCATGAAGGCAAAACCTCATGCAAAGTTTGAGGCTCAGTGGATAATCCAACAGGATTATCATCTCCACTTGCCTTTAAAATGAAACGTATTCCGTAAATCTTTTTCCAGCACATGTAACGCCCATGGATTCACCTGTCTGATACTGTATCACTGTAGATTTATTCAAGTATTAATTTGTGCTGGTTCATTACTCATCCAGGGAGCCCATGTAGCTTTGTGAAGCTGTCAGCTCTAATAAAGTGGAACCATGTAGAGCGGATTCATTTCATGGTACAGAGCTCCGTCCTCTGACCTCTGTGTGGATCCACACAAGGAACATGAGACACAGTTTGGATGCAAACCAAGCAGTTTAGAGGGTCAGAGTTGCATGTTCAGGCCTTTTGGCCACATTCAGAAATTATTATAGGATTTCTGTGCTGAGACTCGGCCACACTGGAGGTGGATGACATGTTTATTATTATGTTTTTTTACTGACACATTTTTCCCGGATGCTGTTTGGCTGAGGAAATGCAAAGAGGCGTTGGGTAAGTGTGTGAGTTTTATTCATAAAACCAGATAAAATGTAACAAGCCAGTTGCGGCTCATAAAAGAAGTCCAGTGGGCTAATTAGAGTCTAAATTGGACCTGCACTTTTCACCTGAGAACAATAAAAGTACATATTGATGAAGAAACTGGACCTCACATGTAGGACATTATATGAACATACAGTACAGACTGTGAGGCCCAAAGCAGGAGCAGCGTTGATTTGGCAACACACACTGATGGTTTTTGATGTTTTTGACTTAAAGGGGAAGTGTGGTTATATGTCGTATGACACATTATCCACAGTGACACTGGCCACTGTTTCCGTGATTTTAGCCACTTGACAAAAGACTTGCTTCATAAAATGTTCACCTGTGATATCTGGGGATGGTTTTTACTACTTTTTCACCAAAGTCTATTGAAAACATCTGTAATTTTGATCATGGCACACATGAGTTGTTAATCTACTGCAGCCACCATCAGTGCTTTCACAGTGTTAAAATAAAATGTAGATTTTCTGTATGGACTTTGGTGTGTGAGTGTAAGCAGTTTGACAACAAAATACACCCAAGATAGTGAAGTGAATACTCGCTGCAAATGTCTTTATTCTGACTGGCTGCCTTTGTACCAAACCTTTTTATACCAGTAAATTACACTCACTTTCTGCTGCAGCTGTTACATGAGTAAATGAAGTTGTCAGTGTCCATTAATGTTTTATCTGTTCATTAGACTGAACTCAACAATCTGTCGTTTCTTGCTGCCATTGCAAGCACATTTTCTACTTTTGCATTTGCAGTAAAGTTGACCTGAAAAAAAACAAAACCCAACCCCACCTGATATGTATACAGATATTTTCTATAACTTTATCATCTCATCATAAATCCAACACTAACCACATGCTGTGTGCTGAGCACAGCAGCCTTCAACTCGAATCACCTGAGACACACAACATAACCAGGTCCGACAACAAATTGCTTGGCTGATTTGGTCTGGGAGGTTGTGGGTAATCCGCCATGATTTGAGGCCCTCAACTGTACATCTTTGAACAACTTAATACCAGGAACAGATGAATGGAAGTTAATAGGAAACATATTGGCTGTAAAAACTGCACAGGTCTCTGTGGGTGTGTGTGTGTGTGTGTGTGTAAAGAAATCCAGCATTAAAAGGTAAATACTAACACGGTGTTTCCTGCCACTTCCAGGCTTTAAGAACACAAACAAAAATGGCCAGAATATGTGGCGCATTCCTGGCGAGATTTCACAAGGGATTTGGCAGGAAAAGTTCCACAAAATGTCAGTTAGTCAAGTTACTATTACACGTACACTTGCATTCTCATATAAAGCCCCTCCAGATCATTCCAGGAAAATGTCTGGAACCATTTGGTTTAAGATAAGAATGAATGATCGGTGTGGAATTAAATTGTAAATGTAAAAATGTGAAGATGTGTTTAGTTTAGTTTATTAGTTTAGTTGTTCTACAAGCTCAATGATCACATGATTGATTCTCTCTTTCAGCCGTGTCTTAAAAAAAAGTTGCACAGTGTCTAATATGGAGTGGGATTGAGTTCCATTTTCCAGTTGCTTGGAATGAAATTGCTGATTGCCTAAAAGCGGTCTTCCTATATTTGTATGTATGCTTGTAGAGACTTAAACAAAAAGGCTCAGCAGAAGTTCATATATGGGAACACAACTGTGGGCGCTTCACTTTCAGCCAACACTTAATCTTCACACAAAGTGCAGCCCGTCATGATGACGTGTCTTTAAAAATGTCTTTTTCTCCCTCTCATAATACTTTTTCCCATTTCCTTTTTTTAAATATTAGGCAACAGCAAGCAGCACAGCTGGTTACCCTCATCACTGAGTCAGGTTAATGGAGTGTATATGTAGCAAACACCTTCCTGCAATAAACAGATGATCTCCTGAGCCCCCACCACTGACCACTGGGAGCCCCTACACAACACGTGCGTTCGTCTCCCATCACTCTGACTGTGTGGTGACCCCTACAAATACATGCAAGCCGAGGTAACCCCCCACAGACGACTCACCCCAGGTCTAAACCCCTATCAACAATCAGCATCAACAAACAAAGCTTGAAAAAGACAGATGAGGTCACAGCGCTGCCTGCAGTGGTCACTCTTCTCATTGGAAAGCGTCAAAGGCAGTGCCATTACAGAGGGGGGAGAAACGGGAATAAAAGGGGTCACAGTTGTCGCCGTTACAGAAACCACAAATCCCACAAGACACTTCCTCTCTATCAAAATCCACAGGCAGTAGTGTAAACAGCTGTGGAGGGTTTTGGAATGTCCTCAGATCCATCATGACCAAGTTTTTCAGTGTTTCCCCAACTCTACGCTGGAGAGAAGGGTCATGGGTGACAGTAATGGAAACAGGTTGATCACTGTTTCCACACAGGAACATCCCTTATGTATGAACAATAGACAAGATGAGGCAGAGGGGGCAAAGAAAACAAAAAGGAGATAAATATCATCATTTATAAAAAAGAAAGCAATGAGTTGTTCTGAGAAAGGGACGCGATACATCTCGTGGTCCGAGAGAAAGGAAAAAGGGGAACGTCATCATTCACGGCTCATTTTGGGAGACGTTACGTACAAAAGGCTCGCAATGATCCTCATTTAATGAGTCATTCCATTGCAGGACTAAGCAGACTGTGTCTTTGTTGCCTGGTCTTGCCTATCAGACTCCTCCGATAGTATTCAACAGACAAGCGTCATTAACAGTGGAGGCTTGACTTCCCAGCTATTTCCTTTTGTAGGGCGCATATGCCCTGCAGGCGGTTACCACTGAGCCAGAGTGATACCACTGTTAATGGTGGCAAAAAAGAAACTGAAATTAATCCAATTTTTTAAAAGGTGGAAACACAAGGCAGAGCCGTATAACAGAAGAGTATAATTTAAACAAATACAGTGAAATCAATTTCTGGTCAATTTCGGTAAAAAAAAAGCATGAACACGTTCACTTGACCTTCGTGAAGTGCATCAACTGAAGAATTGTAACAAAGCACAAATTTGAGGTGCTCGTAATATACATTATGTGTTTATTCCACTTAAGGGGAAATGTGTCAACTATTACCATAATTTGACAGCTATGACTACCTGTTATATAAAAGGTTAACATTTCATGTACAAATGGTTTATAAAAATCTGATGCACAAGATTAAACAATGTAACAATGTATATATCATACATTGTTACTCAAGTATATGAATACTTACTTACTTGCACACAAAGGCCAGCACGTAGACTGAACCACAGGCTAATTAGAAAAAAAAAAAATATTTTCATATTTGACTTATTTTTTTTACATACTTTTCAAAATAAAGTAATTGTGATCAGTCTACAGCTGAATATTAAATATGAGATGCATCTAGAACTGAATCAGAAACTCAATTAATTGATTATTAATCGATTACTAAATTAATAGTCATCTATTTTGATAATCGATTAATGGGTTTGAAGATTTTTTCATTATTAAAAACAAGATTTCTGATTGTTTCAGCTCTTAAATGTGAATATTTTCGTTGTGTCTTTGCTCCATATAACAAAGAAAACCTCAAAACTGTGGTTTATGGACAAAAGACATTTGAGAAAATCTTTTAAGGTTTTCTGACATCTTATGGACCAAACGATTACTCGAGAAAATAATCGACAGATTAATTGATTATGAAAGAAATCATTAGTTGCTGCTTTAGATGCATCAGTCCAGTGTGTGAAAACTTTAATTTTGGCAGAAATTAAAGATATAAAACAGTCGACCGACATGTTTTACGATTCTCAACATTGGACAAACTAAAGTTATTTTGAGTTTTGATGCTCACTGAAGGCTGCATGGGTTCTCCAGCACACTTGGAAAGGAAAGGTGAAGTGAGGGATATTCAGCTCGAACATGCAACTTCACAAATAAATGTTGCCAAGAGCCAAGAGTTCAGACAAATCTATCCAGCATTTCTCCATAGTACTAAAAGAAAATGCAGATTACAGCTGCTGCCTCTCTCGTTTTTGTCACTGTTTACCTTTATTCTCAGTCAGTTACTGCATTAAGTTCTTGACACATCGGTCAAATGACAGGAGATAGTGTGAAATGTCTTTTTGCCGCTATAGGAAGCTCTCCATCACAGTAATGCTGTGGGAGAATGTAAAAGGCATAATAAATTGTAATTGGTAACATGGTGGAATAAACAAAGGTTTGAAGTTTAGTGGCACTTAAAAATGGTGACATCTGCAAATACATTTTACACCACATTTAGAAAAAGCAAAAGTGCAGAGGAAACATACATTATTCACTTTTTGAAGAAAAGTAATTCAAGCTTAAATGCAAAACTCCCCGTCCAAATTTGTCACATTTTATTTATTTGATTTGACTTGTAGACTTATTTCAAAGGGTAAAGCTTTTGGCTGTTTGATGTGGATATAGATTTGTTTGAAAGCCAATGTACATGAATGATAAATGTGTCTTTTCCCATAAAGCAACCGGTGCGAGGTAAGGACAAGCCTGGTTCCTCCTGCACTTTTTCCAAAGCTATGGCCAAAAGTCGAACACAAACAATAATTTCTTTCCAGTGTGGCTATTGGAGTGAGTCGTCACATTATATTGGACTGGACTTTGCTTGCTGACCCTTGAGAGGTTACATTTTTCGCAAACCCAGTAAAGAGACTGTGAACTTCCTTTACATGATGGAAAAGGACACAGGGAATAAGTCCTCACATGTGTTTCATAAGTTTCGGTCTCATGTGGCCTCATTTTGAGGTGTGATGTTAAATACAAAGTAGGGACACATGAGTGTGACAGACACCAAAGGAAGAGACCAAATGTAAAAGCACACACTGTGAACGTCCAATGACATACAGCAGCTATCAAATCATGTCAAACAAACCGAAGAAATTAAAAACACAGAATTCAGCAATGCACATCATTACAGCCTTTTCTAATAAAACATAAGATGTAGTGAAATTCTCATGGAGATATAGAATGAATAACTATGTGCCAAGACAAATCTTATGTGAACTTGAAACGTCATTTTGTTAGTGGTTCGATGTCAATGTTGCACATTTTATTGGATTGATTCCTGGTTTTTGCTGCTTTGGTGTTTGCAGGGCAACATTCAATCTAAAGATGCAGACTTGCAGGCCAGAGGTCACCAGGTCAAATCAGCAGAACGGTCGAGACGTGTGGGTAGAAAACACGCCGACACTTTTCCGTTCCCTCGTCAACAATACTCTGGCCACCCATCCATTACAGCACAGCTGCTCAGCCACCAATATGTGCACTGTACAGGGCAGCTTCCAGGTGTGCATGCACTGACATTAATGATGCGAGTGCAAGATTCTTTGACTCCGTAATCAGGTTTAAGACGGCATTATCAATTGGTGTGTAAAACATGCACACTACGGATATGGCTTTGTACAGGCTGCAAAACCTTTCATGGATTTTGGGGGTGGTTTAAGACCCTTTTCAGTCTTCATCAATTGAGAAAATAGCCCCCATGTCTGTAAAGGGGCACAAGACAACTTTAATAAAATGTAGACTGATGCATCCATTCAACAACGTTTCAATAAATCAGTTACTTTGGGTAAGAAACGTACCCAACGTACCCATTTGCTGTTTTAACATTTTTGACGGTAAAAAATGACAACTGTCTGACACTGCTGGCAATGACACTTCACGACAAGCAGGGCCCATTGAGTTAATCCCTGTTCTGCATCATGGGAAAGCTTACAAAAGCCACACAACTTGTGTGGCCCAGTTTGCAGTCAATCTTCTAACTACTTCAACCCTTACAAGCCCCGTGGCCATTCTGTCAACAAGACCCCAACTCTGTTACCTGAAATGTCAGATTAGCACAGTCAGCTACAGAATGTCATTTACTTGAGGCTGCACATATCCAACATAGAAAATGATCTGTGATGATAGACAAATTATTGAGAACTGTGGAGCACTTACAAAGCACCTATGCCAGAGTCAGAATTACACAATAATTAGATTTTTCCTAATGTCATGTAATGTCATCCTGGCTGTGAGGATGAACCAGAGTCACCAATAACAGACAATCAGTAATAAAACTGGACATTTCAACGGTCTCAGCAGCCACAGAACAATGTTACAGAGGGTTAAAACTTGTATCTAAATATTCACTGCCAACAATGTTGTCTTTTGGCTTGTGGAGGCACCTCCTTACATGGCATCCAAAAACCATTCGCTATAAATAAGAATAAATCTCTTCCCCCCCTCCATCAGCCATGAGAAAACGTCTCTGGATGGACGTTTTGACATTTTTATATCATAGACATTAAAATGACAACAAGAGAAATACATTGGCCACTCGCTCCGTTGGTCAAACTTGATTCATAACAATTCTCACGAGAACCACTGGCCACAAGGCCATATTGAAAAATGTTTGGACACAGATTTAGACTGTACGTATACCAGCATGTATATACACACACACGGTTGCCTGTTGTGATTTTAGGGCGTAGAGTTTATCAATTTGCAGTTATCATCAACAAATAACTCAAGAGCGTTCACTATGGGTGGGAAAGTGCAATAAAACGCTACACTGAAAATGAACCGAGCCATGACCACCTCCTGCTGCGAAACAGGTCACATGATTTGACAGCCAAAGAGGGATGTCACATAGGTCAGAGGTCATGGAACTACCTTGGGTGGCATAGTTTGGTTTTCCTCTGCAAAATCCTCCCTCGGGGAGCAATGAGGAGACTTATAATAGATGTGAACACAGACAAACACGGGCTGATCTGTCAGTGTCCTGCTGTGACTTCAAATCTACACACTGCTCCCCTGCCAATCATCTGGTTGCACTGGGAAAGAGCTGGTGAGAGATTTTGAAGTGTATGGATTTATATAACGATATTTATATAAAGAAAAAAGGCAGCACAGCTGCGATATTGAAGGGGAAAGTAGTTAGAATGTAGTAGTAAACAAAGTATTTTTTTTTAATATTACTTCACTGTAACGCGTTACCGTAAATTCATCCTGAATTGGTAGAAAAATACAGTAGTGAAAATGCCTGCATGGCTGTCATTCACACCTGTGTGAAACAATGCATTCTCTCACATGTAACCAAGTAGCCATTTTGTATGAACTCAAAATGGCAAAAACAAAATATATTTTCAAGGAAACATGTTGAAAAGGTTGTCTGTCAGAGTTCAAATGACTGAGAACTGACTCCCATGTTTAGTGAGCCAAGTTGAGCACAGAGCTTTCAGGGTCACAGAACAGACCCCCTCTCTTAACACACATTACCATGGTAACTTAACTTCATCCAAACCAGATTATGTTCTGAGTTATGAGTTTGGGATAAAATGCCCCAAATTCCTTCTCTTCTAGGACACATATGTTTATTCTCTGAGAGATTTAGATTCTCAGGTAAAGAAAAAGATTATGTATGTAATTTAATTAACAATGACGAAACTGAACACAGTCTTATAATAAAGCAGACACGCTAACCTCAGTGTATTCACAAAATGATTGTTCCTCCATTTGTTTCAGGTAATATTAGAGTAGCGTCTGAGGTGAACAGACACTGAGATTCAAGCTGAATATATCATATCATTCTCAAAGAATTACAAATGAACAGAAGTATAAAACACAGGAGGAGGATTTTATCGTCTTGTTTTTGTACAACTGTCTGTTCCACATCACTGGTTTTGCGGTTAATGAATAAGATTAATTGCTTAGTCAATTCTCTGTATTATATACAGTGAAAGGTTTCCTGGTATCTTTTAATAGCTATTATGATGTCATATCTGATCTACAAAAGATTCACAAAAACATAATTTAGTGATAAAATTTAATAAATTACATATAAATCAGCATTTTCTTCCTGTAAGTTTATTAGATGAGTGATGAGGGTTCTCGGTGGTGATAGGTGAACCAAACCTCAGCCTCACCCGTCGCCTACGCTCAAGCAGGTGTTTTGATTAAAGTACCACAAAAAGTAATGTACCACATTACTTTGCAAGAAAAGTAATACTGTCATGCAACTTATTAGTATTTTAAACACAAGTAACGAGTAATATATAACATTTTTAAAGTAACTTACACAACAGCAACAACATAGTGCTAGTAAAGAAAGACAGCTGCAACCAGAGGAGTATGGTGGAAAATGCCAAAAAACTGGAGCAGCAACTAACGATTGTTTTTGTAATCTGACGTTTATTTTCTCGATTAACCGAGTAATAGTTTGGTCCATAAAATGTCAGAAAACGTTAACATTGATCAGCGTTTCTCAAACGTGTAAATGATGATGTTCTCAAATGTCTTGTTTTGTCCACAAACCAAAATGATTTAGTTTTTAGTGATTTCTTTGTTATATGAAGCAAAGAAATTAAGAAAATACTCACATTTAAGAAGATAAACAATCAGAAATCTTGTTTTAATAATGAAAAACCAATTAATCAATTATCAAAAATACTGATCAAGGTAAGACAGATAAAGTTATGCTATAAAGTGAGAGTGCAGTGACCTCTGGGTTAAGGAATTAACCTGGGTTCCCTGAGTGATTGAAAATGAGATGCTGAAAATGATGTTGACAGAAAGGTTGGGAAATGGGCCTAGAGTTTTAAGACTTTCAAAAAGATCTGTAGACTCACCCAAGGCGTGGGATAAGTCTGGGGAGGTTAGGGACACTAGGAGTGTTTTGGCAGAAGTTACACACTGGAGCTTTGAAGTCATTATGTTTGGACTGACTTCTCTCATGTCTTTATGACTATTTTCATGATTGAGACAAATAAGAATGTGTTTTTTTCTGGCCAAATTTTAGTTTACAACTGCACAGGGGTTTTAAACAACAATATGCACAAGACATTGTGTTCACCAGATGCACTTTAACATCCAGAGAAGTTAGACTGATTATAATAATTATAACACACAACAAAAACAACTCTAACAAATGTGCATGCTTGTGTGTATGAAATTAGTTAATGGTAACATGTTGTTGTGCATGTGTGTTTACATAACCCGGTTCACCTGAAATGTATTTATAAATAACATTCAACAATACAGGTTTACAACAAAGTGCTTTACAGAGAACACAGGACATAACCAGGAAAGATTATCAAACAATCTCTCAGATATTGAATAGACATAATGGGGAGGAGGGGATTTGCAGGCGGGATAAGGTTGGTTTAAGGGGGATTTCAGAAGGCCACAGGAGGCCTATAAACCCAAATAAAGATTGCTGGTGCTTCCCCCAAACCTTCAGTCTGCATTCAGTCCTCACTAGATGGCCTGAAAGCCACTTGTAAACAGCTGGAAGATCCATAACTCTTTTTAAAAAAAGAAGGTCGTCATTGGGGCTAGACAGAGAGAGCAATAGTCTGCTGCCACCACACATAAAACACTTTGATTAATACCAAGGAGGAGGACTCCATTAGGTTGGGAACAGCGAATGGAGATGTTAATCTGTATGAGAAATGGCTACCATATTTGTTAAATCAGTGCAGTCTTTAAAAGAGAAAAAAAAGAAGAAAAAAAATCAAGAGAATTTCATTCAGAATTCGAAATTTAAAAAGAGGCATCACTTTCATACAATATGTCAGGGTTTAGTGAACAAAGACTGAAATCTGAGTTTGGTACGTAACCTGTCCTTTTTCTGAAGATTGTGATTACAATCATAAATCCAACACTTTTGCTGAGACATTCAAGACACAACATAAACCTTTCTGATAATTCCATCATATAGTGCTGCCACACAAGAAAATGACACCTGGGCAACATCATGTACTAACACAGTTTGTGTTGGTAGAAAGTAGTTTGGTGCAGTGAAAGACGAGGGATTCATCAGTATGTTAACTAAATGTAAATTAAATGCATAATACAGTGTTCCGAAATCATTTAAAATAGGCACAGATAATGTTGTCATTAGTTTTGTGGGTATGTGTCAGTAGAGAAACAAACCAATTTGATCAAATGAGAGAAAAATGCTGGAACGACACGCAGTCAATGATCATGTCAGCCAGGACTCGTCCTGCTCCCCAAAACATATGGCACCAATTGTAACCATAGCTGGTCGCCCCAGTAATGGCATTTTAATTATTATATTCAGTCTTTTCCAGCCACAGAACTCGCCGTCTCGTCTCCCATTCAGAGCTGTCCTGCTCGTTTTGTCCCACACTGATTCCCAGGCCAATTACACGCTGATTAATCCGGACTGATATCCTAACACAAGGTGTGAAGTCTTCAAGCAGTGACCATTAAGAGATGTGGGGTAATGTTTGTCCACATGAATGCATGCCTGTGTGTCGGGCATATCACTCCCAGCATGACAAGGCATATGCTGGGTGTCTGCCCAGGCTGTGGTGTCTCTGTCGACAGCTCTGTCAACAGAGCATGACCGTTCACACCGCATTTATCTGTTGACTGACAAGGGAGTAAAAATCTGCCTTGTTAAAAAGTAATTAGTCTTGATTAGCCATCTTAGCAGTTATTCAATATAAAACGAGCACAATCAATTTTGACCTTGTGGTTTAGCAATACGACATTCAAAACATGCCGCAGTGTGAATATGCACAAAAGGCAACAACCAAACAAGTAAGAACCCAACTCTAAACCACACACACACTCAGGAGCTACAAAGCGGTGCCAAAGTAAGCAAGCCTGGAAGGCAAGGCCCTTTCAAATGTTTTTAGAGGCCAGTACAAATCTATAAACATGTTAACAAGACATAATAAATCCTTTTATTATCACTACATATACCAGGATAAATATTTAAAATATTCTGAGAGTTTCATGTTGTTATTACATCTGTATTTAGAATCAAATAGATACAAGGAGAGTCAGTGTTATGGGATATTTGCAGAGTAAACTTTCTTTCACCACTTAGTTGTTATGCTGCAAATTATTTTATTTGGTCTGGTAGGACCAGTAGCGACTATTAGATGTTAGCTGGTGTTGGCAAACCTAGACAGTAGACAATACATTTACATAATGTGAGAATGTTCGTGCAACTAAAACTAAACTTTGAAAATACATACAAACATGTTAGTCTGACTGAAATTGTACCAAATCAAATGTCTCAAAGTACCACAAACACACCCAGATAATGCAAATACACAGAAGGTGACGACAAGCAGAAAAGAGACATATCGCATCCTAGTGTAGCATCTTGATTCTCTGGGAATGTACTAGGACAAACCGAATGGTCCAATGAAAAGCTACAACTGCAAGGAAACATGACAGTGTACACTTACACAAGTGTACACTGTATTAACCAATCCCACATATAAGCCACATTGTTTGCCGATTATCAAATCTCGTAGTGTCATGTAAGATGTAATAACACCTCAGTGTCTTTATTCTGTTAATACAACAGTAATCACCATCAAGTGAAACAGTCACTGGCTGAAACTGCTCCTGTTTGGAGTTTGGATACACAGCAGCACATGCACTCTGCTCTAAACTCTGAATGTTCTTGATTTTTCATCAAAACACATGACTGGACTGAAGAGCAACAGTAAATAAGATTGTGCCAATTCACTCAACATTTGTTCCTTTTAAGACACTTTGCTACACCATCATATGAGAGGTTAAAATGGCCAATGAGTGTAAAATATAATAAACACCATCTCAACTGCTCCGTTCCATGACCTGAAAACACTCAAGTTCACAAACACAGCCTGTCCTTTGTTCTGCAACTCTGTGGAGTCTGCTGTTAATGCAAAACCACCATCAAACAAAAAACTCCACCATCATCAGACACATAGTGCTCAGACCTCTGGCCTAATCTGGACAGTGAAGAGGAAAAGATTTCAAGACTTAAGAGGGTCGAGCTGTGGCAAAATATTCTGCAACTGTAAAAAGGAAATTGGATCATTCTTTTGACATTATGTAACACAGTAAGTCTTCTTGTACAATAAGGGGCCTGATCAGCGATTCATCATTCACGTCTGCTGCGTTTGTGGTTTTTCCTTGATTGAGCAGACTGATGTAGAGTCTCCCGAGGCTTCATGCTAAAGGCTGCAAGGCCTCAGGAGAAAGTTCTGTTCACTGTCAGAATCAAGAGAAGGCAAAGCAAGGTGCTGCATGGCCAAGAAAACGCCCTGGTATTGTTGCTGGTGCATAATACATGCGGTTGTGGTCCAACAGAAGGATGAATACCAGGAGGTTAGAGTCACACTCAGTATGTTTACAGTACATGCACAGTTAAATTGAGCTAAGCTGTAGTCCAACTAAGACGGGCAATCAGAAAACCTGCTGAGTCCAAGTATACATGCAGGGGACCGTGTACGCCTGACTCCGCCTCTGTAGGTTGCGCTGTATCTCCCTCTAAGTAGGTGAACAGTGAACAGCAAGATGGACATTCAGATGACTCGTGCTGTGATTCTGTATGTTTATACCTGCAGTACATGTTAATCGTGATCCAAATTACATGGACCGTGTGTGTTGCCGCGTTGTCTGTTGAAAGACGCCGCCACCGTATGACTACCAGCAACAGTACTGCAGTTTATACGTCGCCTCCTCAAAGTCCAGGTCAAAAGCCGGGGAGGAAGTTGTGGTGCATGCACAGAACGCCATGTCCGACTAAGCGTATACATGCAGGAGTAATCGGACTATGAATTTAATTATCCAGGTAATTTAGTCCAACGAAGACTAGCTCCATTTTAGTTGGACTAACATGTTTACATGACGTTTAAAAAATAAACAATTATTGTCTTAGTTTAAAATTGGACTTTTGACATGCATGTAAAAGCACTGAGTGTGGTTAGAGTTTGATTTTCAGGCCCAGTAAACATCAACCCAAAACCTTGTTTTAGCAATGCTGTAATAACCATACATACATGCATGCAGTTTTAAAATAACATGTTTCTTAAGAAAACAAAACTGCTTCTACGGGTTTAAGTGTCAAGTATCTAGTGTGACCTACCCTTACACTAAAACAATAGCACGACCCTGGCTCTCTCCAGCCGTGAGTGGAAGCCTAATTATGTCTATGGTAAAACCTGTGTTTGGTCTAAGAGTTCATGTCGAAAAACATGCGCTGTGAAAAAGGTCTAGTATTATTATTAGGTTTATTCAAGAATCCTTGAGCATTACATGCACAGGAGTTAACTCTTTGTACAATTCTACAATTATGCTTCAACAGATTTTAATTTCAATGAGTCTCAACAAAGGAGTCTGTATATCATACCAGAATTCAGTACAACACTAACAATTATCAATTATCATCTTCGTGTTCAGCTCCTTTTCACACTGGCTGGATCAAACAATGAGTCATAATAATACAATCTGGATAATGAGATTATATGCATGGTTGATTAGGGATTAAATATTTACTGTAATGAGGAACAGAGGCTTCCTGGAAAGGCGACATATTGGTGCTCACCTTAGCTTTTAGATGAATGTGAGATTGCTAATGTCATTGTAAAAACAATCCACCTTATCATGATTGGAATCTATTACTAACACGTTGCCTCTGTTTGGACAACATGAAACCCCATGAACAGTGAAGCGTAAAGCAGCAGCCTTTTTTTTTCCTACATCAGGTTTACAAAGTATTTCCTGTCCTCATCAGGACCAGATGGTATCAGCCATTAGTTAAGAACTTGAGCTGATCTGGAAAATGCAGGATTTCATAGTCCGATCTGACACCTTATGTGATTTAGCTACTGCAGTTGAAGACAATGCAACACAGATGCTCATGGACCTGTTTCTAATGGTTATATATTAAAAAACATAAAAGATTTACCTGACTGAAAGTTGTTATGAATCATAATTGGGATGATTTTCTTTGAATCACCTGAATGAAGTGCTTATTTAACTACACTAAACAAGCACATTAAAATGTGCCAATAGGTGTGGTGAAATTAGCTTAATGTGTGTTTAAAGGTGTAAAAGAAAATATGACTCGTGCTTTGGTAGAGGACAGAAAAGAGGCTTTTAGATGTCTATCAGTATATACATATGAAGCCAAAGGGGACTTATGTGGGTCTACATGTGGCTTAGAGTCCAGACGTCTGCTGCCAGCTGAGCAAACACCACCACAGGACAGACAGTGCGTTTGTTTGCATTAGGCGAGATATAAAGATGAATGGATGGAAGGAAGACTATGACGGTGTAATCCCTGCAGTGTAGTGATATCGTACATTATACACATATGATTGTCGAACATCTCACACCACAACTATAGGCATCAATCAAGTAAGAAAACAACCTCTGCTGTTCCAGGAAGTAGCTAGTGCACACAAACATTTTTAACATCAGCTCCAAGAGCACTAGAGTGATTATTACAGCACTGGTGTTGTTGTGTGTTACGGTAGCTTCCCAATCCAAAAGGAAGCAAAACTATATATTTAATAGCCACCAGGCTTCAAGGCTTTAAAAACAGCTGTTCAGATTCTTATGTGCACTAATGGTACCCATTTGGTTTTTCCACAAAATAAATAGCATATAAAAAGGACTTCACAGTTCCTAGTACACAGGGACACTGACAGTGAAAGAGAAGTAGATCATCTTCCAACTTACTGAAAAAGTGAAAAACACAGAATTACCTTTCATGTCATTAGGATATGTGTAAATCTATTTAAGACAGAACTTGGTTTACAGCCCAACTAACAGAGGATCACAGAGAGCAAAACATTGTTTTTTAAGGGGTTGGGGGTTCATTTTAAAGAATTAAAAATGATTTTCTTCCACAGAAATGTGATATATTTCTACCAACAGAATCAGCTAAAAGTAGCTGTTGCCAATTTACGTACTCCAAGTTGTGTTTGTAGGTGTTATCTGCAATCCATAGTTTTGAAAAGACATTTTTTGTTTTAATTTCAACTGATTCCCAGCCTTTCACTTGATTTTCTTAGAGATTAGCTCAGTGATCGCTGAATAAGCAAAGCTAAATTACACTTTATTTTCTTTTGGCTTGATTGTATTTATTCTGTTATTAGCAGGGCCGGCTAAATGTAGCAGTTAGAAAATTCTGTCCACTGTGCCATTCAATTTAGATAAAATGACTGTTATGTGATGTGCACCGACTTTGGAAATATGACTGGTGGGTTATTGCCTCAACAATATATCATTTCAGTTATTTTCCTCCTGTCAAGTGAAAATCACAATTATCAATACGATCAAATCCAAATACATGCAAAAACATTTCATCCCAACCCTCTTGGTTTTATAGTAAATCACAGAGCTAATCAACAGACATATGATCATTACATCACTTTTGATCAAAATACCAAACCCAGAAGACAAGGCCAGCGTCACCTACAGCTCCATGGCCACCCATAAACTAGTGGACTGATGTGGGTGTGAACATAGAAGAAAAAGGAGTCCATGTTCCTAAAACAAACAAAATGTGCAAATGATAATTTATAACACATTTAGTGCTGTATGAAAGTCAAACCACAGCTCAGAGTGTCACTGCTGTCAGATTGTTAGAGAATAGACATGAGTTTAGTGACGATGAAAGGTCCTTAACTCTCCATTAACAATTGAGAACATATGCATATGCCAGTACAAACATCACGGTAATTGTATGTGTAAATTATCCCAATTATACGCTCTCACTGAGGTGAGAAGACTAAATAAACATGTCATTGTGAATCCTGCAGCGGTGCCAAGACACAGCAGCTCAAACCTATAATCTATGTTTATTGAAATATCAGAGTTGGACATTAACCAGATACAATTCCTCACATATTTATACGACAATGAAAACAGAACATTGCAACACATGTTCGCACAAGAACGATGTGAACTGCACAACGGGCATTGCATGGGTAATGGTGATGATGCTGATGTACAGTCGATGGCCAAGTGCACATCAATGATTGAGTGTACTGATGGCTCTGTACAAAACAAACAAAGCACATTTGAGTTCAGCAGCAAACAATAAAGTACAGAAAATGGAAGCTGCTGCTTCTATTCTCAGTGTACGAGACAGGGAGTCTGTTTACCTGCACAGTGTTTACAAGACATTCTGGAATCCCCCTGCTGCACAACAAAAGGTGGACGTGTGTCTGTGCAAGTGAGCTCTGTGTGTGTGTGTGTGTGTGTGTAAGAAGCAACAGTGCATCGCTCAGCAGTCTGTTCTTTAACTGTATTCCTAATTCATTTCGGTGTGACCGGCCCTATTTGGAGCCTCGCCTCTTTCTCTCTTCCAACTCACCTCCCTCACTTAGGCAGGTTCGAGAGAGTAAGACAGCATGAGCAAGTGAGGGAGTGAGGGAGCAGCCCTGACCCCGACACTATATGAGGAAACAATGGCGACGCGCCTCAGGCTGACAGCGGGAGACAGGAACAGGCACAAACACAGGAACCGTGCATTCTGCCACTGAGACAGACCTGCAGAGGTCTGAGAATCAGGACAAGGAACTCCCTTCTCTCGCCCTCTCTCTCTCGATATGCCCAAATATGACAAAATAGTGACACACTCACTGATTGGATGTTGTTGTTTGGTAGCCGTCCCAAAGGGAGACGCTCAGAGCGCCACAGAGTCGATGGGAATAATACATGGATATTTTAGGATGGTCTCTTTCCTATCATAGGTATTCAGAAGCCTAATTCCAAAGACATATGCCTCAATTTAACCTCACCAGCCAAATCAACTCAGTTTTAGCATGGTAGTATACTTAATATGCCTCTGTCAAATCATATGATTTACAACAATACTGATGCAAACATTTGTGACTAAAAACAATCATTATGTAGCTGTGTGTTAATGTATTGACACAGTAATGTAATCAGAATTGAGGATTCCAAAGCACAAATCCACACAACAGAACGGAACGGGAGTGAGTGGTTTACAAAATGACACAAACAAAAGCTTCCTGTTGGAAAATGCTGTCTCTCAGTGAAAAACAAAGTGGCAAACATATTGTTATAGACTTTGCTGAGGCCAAAGAGCCTGGTGTGAAGTAATGGTGAGTAATGGTGACAGTCATGCCTTTTGCAAGACTGTAAGGATGTTATAAAAACTTTACAGATGTTTTGAGCGCTGAGGCTGTTGAGGCTACAAGCAGGTAAGCGATGGGCAGCGAATAGTGTCATGCATCAAAAAGTTAAGGCAACAACAAAAAAGGTTGGCACACATTTCAGAAATAGAGATTAGTTTGGAGTTTATTATACAATATCAGGCCGATGCATGTTTTTGCACTGATGAGGACGGTGAATTTATGCTCTGTCAGCTAAAAGAATTGCAAGGACGACTCAGAAGGATGCTGGACATGCCAACAACTAACTGCCGCCAGCTCAACTGGAAACCAAACAATACCAACTACTAGCTGAGGGTGCATTCACACCACCCCTTCTTAATCGAATCCTAGTTCGTGTAAATGCACAACTGAACTCTGATGCACACCAAAGAAGCAAACTCTGGTCCGCCTAAAAACATGGTCTCGGTTCTCGGTCAAATTGCAGGAAGCGGACTACAACGCAGGGCATTGTGGGTAAACACGACCAAAAGGTACGCACATGTAGAGCATTTTTTGTGTTCATAGAGCATAAAGTAAAAGTAAGTAAACAATGACTGAACAACGGAATTGCATATCTTCAATAAAAAAATGACAATCAATGTATTCCAAGGCTGGAAGACTCCCTAATGAAGGGACGGAGAAACAAAAAGTGTGTTCCCTCCACTCACATACTGTGTCTGTGAGTGTGTGTGTGTGTGTACATTATGTGTGTGTAGATTGAAATATCAAATAACACCTTCCAACATTCATAAGGAAAAAAAAACTGGCTGGGGCAGATTTTTATAGCAGGGTGGGTCTGTGCTGAACAAATGGTCCTTGAGATTTGGACTACCATACCAAGATTTTATCAGATTCCTTGAAAATCGATTAAATTGTATATCAACTCTTTTTAGTGTTTTCTTGACCTGGACAAAGGCAAACTTTATTAAAGTTATGTAGTGACGCACTTATTTAGGCAATATATCGTAGTGAATTAGCAAAGGAGCAAGTTATTGTACATGTAAAACTGTGATATTATTACATTTTCCAGCTATTGCTGCATTATTAGTAACTTTTTATCGAGTTTTTATTGAGATAACATTTTCATAACGTATCAAAGAAAATAACATTACGTTCTTTTGGTTACGCAGAGTCACAGTATCTCTTATTCCACAACCTTGTTATTCAGCCGAAACCACATGCAACATATTAAGTTTCTGTGCAATGGTAAAAGTCAATTAATACATACAATTACATTTAAATGATGAATAACAGTTGGACGTTTGTAAAATTAGCTGAGAATCATGACCATATGATAAAGTGATCTACAGTCAAACTTAGCCTCATTCATCTTCTTTCTGAAGAGGTATTAAAGACATACATTCATCATCACCGTATGATCTCTTTATTATGTTCATATTCTTCTTCCCCCAAGGCCACAGTTACATGGAAAAATTAAAATATACTAAGCTCATTTATCAACATTAAACAATCTCTTTGTATGGTGACTGATCATATGAATTTTAAAAAGTGTGTGTGGTTCAACAGCCCTCTGAAAAAAATGTTATAGATATTATAGTTTCCATTTGGCCATGCATTTCAGCAATCAGCTGCACCGTCTCATTAACAAACCCCAATAAATGCATTTAAGGAATGACTTTCTGGCAGAGATATCTATTATTTCACTGATGAGAATATGTCAGATGACAGTCAGACAGTAAGCAGAGAGTAAAACTATGCCTAAACTCAAACTCAACCTTGACCTAGCAAAATCAGGGTAAAACGGAGTCAGCAAGTCCAAATGACAGATTTGTGTTTATTGCAAGAAATTCCATTGCTGTAGAATAAGTAGTGGAACAAATGCCAGTGCAGTACAACTTACATTTTATTTGTTAAATCTGTTCACAAGCCAGGTCCCTTGTTGACATGTAGATTTTTATTGTCAGTCCACTGGCCAACAGACACAGTGGCCAAACAGGATTTGTCCCAACAGCCAGGTTTGACACTGGCAGTCAAACTAAAGCAATGACATCCCAACAAACCTAGTCTAGATGAGGGGAATTTATGAGGGGCTGTCACTATGGAAAGTGACATACTCAAATAAAAGTGGGTGTATATTTCGTAACCACACCGACTATATGCATGAACCAGGGAATCATTCAATGTGAAAATGTCAAAGACTTTTTTGATAGAGCAATGGGCCTTTTAAATGTGTACAAATTGTAATAGCGTCAGTACAAGTGTGTTTTTCTCTATATGAAAGTCCAGACTGAGTTTCCCAATTAACACATGGGACACAAATGATATTCTGAGACACTAAATGTTTTTTCTTCAATAAATAAAATATGCCATTTCAACTGGTGCTTAAAACCTAATTGTGAACAGTAAAATTAAGAAAATAGAAAAACATGTATCACAAACTGCCATTGGAATCTAAACGTTCAAAACAAGGTAAATAAATTATATATTAAAAAGGGCAAGACATGCTCCAAGCTACAACTTCAAATCTACAGCGAGCACTTGAACCATAACAAAAACAACAACTGGCTGTCGCAGATAAAGATTTTGCAAAAAAGGAAATTATTTTTAAGCTTTTAACCATTTTAGTTGAGTGTACCCCTTGCAGTGTTGTGCGTAATTACGCACGGGCCGGGTACATCCTGCCTCAGGCCAGGACACCTTAATTAGCACACTTACGCCAAAGCTCGAAACTTCCTCACAGTTAACATTACGAACATAAACCTACTCTTACTGTCTAGTAATAACATTTAGTGAACTAAACATTGACCAATCCAAAACTTGCAGCACTCGTAAGCAAAGATAAGTGACACTTCCCCTGAACCACCAGATGCTAACATAATTAGCATCGTATTTTAAACAAGGGTCACGTTCGACACACAATACAGACACACACAAATCTAATGACCACCATTTGCGCCCGTCGTATATTATTAACAACAACAAAAGAACCATAGCAAAGCGCTTACCTTCGCTGAAACGTCTGACTTCATGGTGTCGTCCTGTTAATCCTGAGTGCATTTAAGGCACAGTTTTACATAAACGAAGAAAAAAACACCCAAATAAAAAAAGAACAGGTAATTTGCACACATTTGCCATTTTCACCAGGCCACAGTGGGAGAACTCACAGGTGCAAATAATCGAATTAATTAATGGCTAAATTCCATTTAGCTTCCTCAGTTTCAGGATGCATGCTGGTTCTTTGTAGAGCCACCATTAATGTAATCAGTAACACCTGTGCTTGTCCTGTTAGACCATGTCAACATGGTTGCTATGCAAAGTACCCATTTATTAAAGTTTTATTGAACTAAATTGACCTAGTGAAAGCGAATAATTTTTTACACTGTTTATAGATATTTATACATGTATGCAGAGGTGGAAAGAGTACTGAAATACATATTTTACTCAAGTAAAAATATCACTATTTTGATAAGATTTGACTTAAGTACAAGTAAAAGTACTGGTCTAAAAATGTACTCTAGTTATAGTAAAAAAAAAAGAAGCTTGTTTAAAATTTACTCAGAGTAAAAGTTGCTTAGTTACATTTTTTGACAAGGTTGGGGTTCTTTACATTACATGTCATTTAGCAGACGCTTTTATCCAAAGCGACTTACAAAAGTGCATTTAAACATTTGGGTACAAATAAGAGCTAGAAGTAAGTAAGAGCTTCAAGTAGGGTTCTTGTGTCGTGCAAAAAGGACAAGGGGACACAAATCTCACATGAAACATGAAAACATGAAAAAGTTCTGACAAAATAAAATATGAAAACACATAATGTATCAGTCAAAATGGGTCAAAAGTCACAAATGCTTTAACTTTCTCCTAAATTAGCGCCAATTCACCTGGCCTCATCATTCACTGCCAAAATTTCCAGTTTGTGATTTTCATTTATTTATTTATTTAAATTCACGCCAACATTTTTTTTACTCAGTAACTGATGTGATTCAAAAGTACAATACAAAACAATATAATTTCACTTCAGCCAATGTACAAATAAAATGACGAATTTAGTACACAAAAACCTACTCAATTACAGTACCGTGTGTGTGCATTCTCAGTGTACTGTATTGCCTGCATTCTAGAATAACTCACTCTCACACTTTTCTCACTGTACATAGGCTACATGTCGTACACCGCGTGTTATAAACTATACAATGGAGTGACAGATTAAGCTATAAACCTGCCAACTCTTTGATATATACACCGAAATACAGACTTCCTCTCTTGCTCATTGTGCTGCATTCATCAGCGCTACAATAGCTGACCAGATTACATCGCTCAGCACTTGAAGGGCACCTTCCATAGCACCTCACCCCACCTCACCCCACCTCACACTCTTCTGCTACCTCCCTCCCTCATCCAGTAATGTGGCATTGTTTGGTATTGATGAAACTGACCTTGAGGAAATCCCCCACATTTCTGAGGAGGAGACTGACAGTCTGACAAGTGTTCCAAAGAAAACATGTTTAATTAGTCGCCTTTGTGCCAATTTGACACCTGACTACTGATGAACAAGGCTGTTCTCACCCATCAGGAATTGGGGTGGTAGAGCTGCACTGGGAATGATACTGGGAATACTGGGCTCATAATCTTGGGAGCAGGGAAGTCTTTCTCCCTCCATCCTGTATGAGTCTCTGAGGCCCGAGGCCGAGCCGTGCTTCTCCTTTCAGCAGGAACTCCCCGCTGGGTGAGGCATCGCTTTCATTGAATTCAAATTTGCAGCATGGCCCAGAAGGCTTTATTCTGTAGGTCGGGTGTATAAAGCAGGCATGCTGGTTTCAAAGTGTTTTTTTAAGAGAGAAGAAATTGTATAACAAAGTTCAGCCATGGTGCAAATGGTGCACTTATTAACCCCCAAACTTACCTGGTGTCACATCATATATTTCATCTAGTGTCATCCTTCCCATAAAAAGTAAACCTTTTTATAATGGACCTGAAAAATTACCAAATACAAAAAATCTGATTCAACAGAAGGATGATTTGGACCCAATAACACAATGGATGTTGTGCTGCAGGCTTTCTATAGTCTTTTGTCATGTTCCCCCAGCTTCACCCTGTGTTACGCCACAACACATCCTCTCTACTGTCTCTGGAGGGAAAACATTGAATAAACAAGTGAATCTCTATCTCTTTTTGTTGTACAACATGTTCCACTAGCGAGCATTTTGTCTGGCCCTTGGCCTGTGCTGTCAGGGAGGTGCAGCACAACGCTTTGTGAAAACAACTGATGAAACAACAAAAGTGGCATGAAGCATGTGTCCAAGAACATAGCTTTCCACAATAGTAAGGCTATAAGAACAACTTTTCTTTAATAGATATACATGTTTATCAGTCGCTTTGTGTTCTCTATCTAATGATTCATAATAATATTTGCTTCTGAAGATTAGAAATAAGCAGGAACACATGCTTTTTTATGAAAAAACTGGATGTAGAGGTGTCTTTTTTTGTTTCAGTTTTCACTTCAAAATAGGATTTCCCATCATTAATGTATAGAAGGTTTCTAATCAGACATAAGGTTTGTAAAATATAGAAATAGTGGATCTCAGATAAAGTATAAAGGGGATGAACATTCATGGCGAGAACAATTCAATAAACGACTTGTTGTACCATGACTGGATGACATAGTCATGCTGCTACACTTTAAAATGGTTTCATCCAAATTCAGGCAGTCGTGATAACTTCTTCTTTTAATCAATCTATCATTTTTAGAAAAAGTTATGGATGATTTGCCCGATTCACCAATTTGAAAAGACACAGAAATCCAGCTTTTGTTCTAAAATGAACAAATGAATGTCATATGTTACTGATAAACATGGTAAACGTGTATATATACTGTTTGACCAAGTTGCAGCTACACATATAGAGGGTGAATCAAAGCTCACAAAAATCACCTTTAATAAACTGTAAATGATATACAATTGCAGCATATATACTCGAGTAGCGATAAGAGATTCCGAGTTTGATAACCTAAAATAATATGTCATTTAAGCCTGTTTTAAATTTATCAGTTCTAAAGTAAATTCAACTGTAACAGGCAGACCTAATTGTTCCATGACTGAGTCAAGTGTGGATGTCCAATTGAATCATACAGCGCATGTATGACTGTTGGCTCCCATGTCTCATTACCTCGTCTGGTACAGGTTCCCTCTCATCCTGCCCTCTCATCCACCTGCACATTCTAACGAGGTGAGTGCAGCCACTCAAATTCCAGACTGTGATCATATCGCATGCTTCCCCCATGTGTACACTTCCCTCGTTTTTGTTAACACACAGGCTCACACACATGAAGGCCTGCGCCGTTTCCTGCCTGCTAATGCAGCGAGGTATGTTTCTAATTATAAAGCTGATGCAGGGTTAAGCACACTCGCTACAGGCTGTCACTGCCACCAAGATTTACAAGTTCCACGGTCCAGACTTCCACCCTCGACACCCACAGGGGACACAAGGCTGTTCACTTTCTGCAGCCATAATCAGAGGAGTATGGCTAGAGTAGCTGTAAATCTAGTGTGATAGTGTTGTATTCAAGACAAGGGGAGACAACAACTCTGCTCCTTGGACTCTTTTGAGATGTGCATGTCAGGCAAACCTTTCTGCTCTCACATCATCTACTGCACTGTGTAGAATATGAATCACAACCAGCAAGTGCAGAAATGGTCTTTACTATCCTCATATTATCTGATATCCACGCTGCTGTTAATAAATATTACCTTTGTCATATTGGTGGTGGACTTTTCAGTTCCCCGCACATCAAAAGTAGACCAAACAATATAATACTTACTAAGTATGTCTATCTATCTAATTCCGCATATTTCTCCATATAAGCAGCTAGCACCTGCTTCAGTGAAAGGATTAATATTTGGGAAATGCACATGGAGGTCAGAAGTAAGATGCAACAGCAATTCAGTGATAAATGTAGCTTAAGAAACTGTGAACCTGAATCTCATTAAAGTTTAGAAATACCTATTGGTTTCTCTACACCAAATCATAATCATGTTAAAACAATATGTGACAGTTTTTGCATGAAGTTACTGTACATGCTGAGACTGTTCTATGGTGAAAAGGAGTTGGACACACTGAAAACCACAAGCTTTCATTTCCTCTTTTTTATTAGTGTATTAAATTAGATAAACAAGACAGGCCACAGCACAATGATAATGGTGTTTGTTGAAACATATATAGGTTTATGAAGAAATGAGCCATGTGTTTTGACGATGACAGGGATGTGATGGACAATTTTTGTAAGATTGGTCACCCCACTGCTGTTGCCACAACCCACAAATAATCTTTACAAACAATTTATCCAGATTATTTTAGCCTCTGTCTTTTCATTATTGAAAACAAGAGGAAATCCGTCAGCGACAGGAAGGTTTCCCTTTTGTATAAGACTGTTCCAAAATGTTGTGCCAAAAACAACCTGGAATGTGGTCAAAACAATGTAAGGGGACAAGCTGCCCGCATGGTTGATGTGTGTTTACCAGGATCTGATATTGCTGGGCAGTTGGTCATCGCAGCATCATGCAAACCACAGTGAGTAGCGGCCTTAGTTTAGACTCCACAGGGAGTGAGCCAAGCATGACGGTATGCAGGTTGCACGGAGATAAATGCCTCTTTGGGAATACACAATGGTCAGGCATACTTAAGAGTATTACACAACAGTCTTGAAAAGATGCATGTGCCTTCCTATATATTGTTAATGAGTAATGAGTCACAGAAAAGCAGCCAAAATGTTAATAAACACAGGAAAGTGTATTGAATATAAAAGCAGTGATGGAGTCAAGGTCAATGCAATATTGTTGATCATAGGAAGCTCGTCCCGGTTATTAACAATGACAAAACAAACAGAGGTGGGTCTGTTAGTTGGACGTTTTGGAGCAAGACAGCAGCAAGTAGAAGTCGGTCCCTGCAGAGCCCTTGAAGACATGAAAGAAGCTATCAGTGCTGCCAGAATCTCCTTTCAATACATAGGGGTTTTACCGAGGAAAAAACTCCACTTCACTACCTTTGTTCCTTTGTTCGTGTTCTCAAGTGTTCCTCTGGGAACCCATTGGTGAACTGAGGGTGTTCTCGATCAAGGGTGTGACTGCAACTACACAATAACAGTCCCCATCAGGTGGATGTTTCAGGTTCAGTAGACGTATCGATCAACAGAGCACAGTGATGCAAACAGCAGGTCATAGGGGAACAAAATATGACAGTGACACATAAACAATACAGTTCCTATGCATTGTCTGCAGGTGCCAGAGCAGGAAATGATGGACATGTCTTTGTGTTTATGAGCTCATGCAGAAAAAAAACAAAACAATGAAAAGAAAATGATGAGGTAATTGATTTAACTCAAAGTAACAGTCATTAAGTCATGCCAGGTGTAAAGGGACCCACAGATAAAGGTAGTAGCATCAGAGCTTGGTAAGGTTATATTGGTACAGCATATAACAGCAGTTTGAGTTTGTAAAATAATTACCTATGACCTTCATGATATTAACCAACAGCATTGCTCCATTCTATTGTATGTCCAGGATTACTAACTAGCTAACAGGGCAGCCTGTGGCCAAGGGGAAAGGGAACTTGACTTGTAACCGGAGGGTCGCCGGTTCAAATCCCCACCCGGCCAAAAAGGGCTGGGGTACCCCTGAGCAAGGTACCCAACCCCCAATGTACCCAGTGCACTGCTCCTAATTCTAGGATGGGTCAAAATGCAGAGGAATACTTTCCCTAAGGGGATTAATAAAAAAAACTAACTAACTACAAGCAACTCAAATAGTTGTAGTATATTAAGTGGAGTCTAGGGACATCTAGTGGTCCAAAAAACATACTACACTGCAGAATGAAGTGATGAGCAGGGACCACTGGGTGGGATCAGCAATAGCAACTATGATTAAAATAGTAATTCTGGAGGTGGTAAAGTTTACATCTCATGCTCTCTGCTCCTGTGCTTTCAGACAAAATAGGGTAAATAGTATAAGCAGATTTAATTTTTTGTTTCACACATTCAGTCACTAGTTACTAGACAAAGGTAATACCTATTGCCAAAACATCAACAGCCATCAACTGAAGTTAAATTAAAAAAGAAATTCTGCATCATTTAAACACCTTTTCAAAACCCAGTTGGTCCACCACACGTCCATAATAAGTGGAGAAATACATAGTCTGTGAATTGCTGTATCGTTTCAGTTTCAAAATTGTCTCTTTTGTCGAGTCCCCAGTGTCCGCAATGGTCATTACATCTGACACAGGGAGGAAGATATCATTGCGCTGGCCCCAGAAAGTGAGGTGAGACACTTTGAGCGTAGTCTGAGACGGGTCCAGGTACATGATCCCCACAACCCTCCTGAAAAAGTGACTGGCAGTGTACAGCATGGCACCAGCAAACAGTGCCATCCCCGTTGTGTAACTGACTAGGGAAAAGGATGCAGATCCCTGGAGGTAGAGGACATATACTGGGGGCAGGATGACCACAGTGATTGCAGTTTGCAGGAGTTTCAGCCTGGAAATGGCTCTAAGGAGCGTAATGTGCGGCAGGGTGTAAATCATGGTGTACTTCTGTGAGGACACGTCTGAGTATCTGACCAAAGCTGTGATTTTAGGCGTAAGGGATTCATGGAGGCTTTGCTGGAAGGCTATGTGACCAGGAAGCAGCTTAACATATGGTGTTCGTCCCATTAGTAGATGTGATCCTCTGGTATAGGACAGGACATAGGAGGTTGATCTGCACAGCAGTACTGATCTGATCTGTAGAAACACAACACAATTTCAGTCAATTGGACACAGGCCTCAGTCACACTATACATGCAAGATGTAGAAAAAGCAAAAATAATATATAGTATTACATAAAAATCTTTATACGTGTTATCTTCATTTTATGGGTCAAACTGGATCTGCGGATGCAGATTTATTTTATTTGGGTGGAGAGGGGACAAAAATGACTCTTTTCATCCTAAAGCAGGGTTCTCCAATGAGTAACTCACTAGCTACCAGTAGCTTGCCAAAGTTTTCAATAATGAAACATACCCTGCTTACATTTTTATTCAATCACACTCTTAGGTGTCCCGCCCCTTCTGAAAATAAATTATTATTTGCCAAGTAGTTGTCAAACAGTTGCGCTGCTGTCAGCTTGATGAGTGTATGTGTGTCAAATCAAAGTTCAGACTGTCTATACATTGTCATCTCACTAAATGAAAATACCCAGTATACATCATACATACAGCTGTACAGATGGATACCCTTGTGAAGTCACACAGTGACATGAGGGCAGATAACAAAATGAAAAGTGAATAAGACAAAATGCTGGTGCATTTGTGAATGCATTGTTCTCTTTTGACAAAATTAATATTTTAATCCAATAGTGTGTGAGTTATACTAGAAAGAAATGCATCCAGAAATACAAAATGCACATGGAGCTGATTTGGACACTATATTTTGTTATGTTTATTGCAAAATGTGAGTTGTAGCACCCCATTATTTTTTAAATGTTCAGGCAAAACTAGCTTTTTCAGTTTGTTTGTGTTGACACAAGTAGCTCTCCGCCATTTTCATTGTGTCAAAATACCTCTCAGAAGAAAACAGACCCCTGTCCTAAATGGACTGTCATTCACTCCAAGCACAGAGGCCGGCTAGCTTATGGGTAGCTATACAACTCAACTTTCAATCTTTCATTGACAACTTGCACAGTAAGAGTGAAAGAAAGGAAGACGTTTACCTTAACTAGCAACATACTGAGCAGAGAGCAGGGATGAGCGAGCAGAAACAGTCCAGACACACAAACACTTGCACTTGGCTAATTTGAAGTCCTGAGGTTGACTCCTTCCTTGACCCGGAAGTACTCAACACGTTTAATAATTTAATTCTTTAATTCTAATTCTCGTGGCACACTTACAATATTCAGCTACGGTTTCACTCAGTTGGAATGCCGAGTCAGCATTACTAGCTGTTGTTTTCCTGTTCTCTTTCATAGCCATGTTTAACGTCTGTATGCGGAACCTGTGGGAAAGCAGCGGTTTGTTTCCACAGGAAAATTATATGTGACACTGCGTCCCGTCAACTCAGCAGAGTCTCTCTTCCTCCTTTTCTCGGTGTTTTTGTTTACATTGTCGGTCAGTTATTATCATCGCTTTCCTAAGGAGAGCATGACCTTATCGAGACATTTGGTGAAGTTAGCAGGACGAGTCAACGTCAGGTAAACGGACAGGAGGTTTGTCAGAGCGCGCGCGCCAAGGGAAACGATGCTGCAGCTGGGGGAACAAATCACCCTGTACTCGGTCGTCTTCGTGGTGGTCCTGCTGGGCACTCGGAGCGCGGTTTGGTCAACCGTCCTCACCGTCTCCCTCTACATGTTTCTGGCCATGTTCCGGTTCCCTCAAGTACCGGCCAGTCGAGTCCAGCAGGTGCTGCACCCAGCAGG
Organism: Solea senegalensis; assembly: GCF_019176455.1. Taxonomy (NCBI): domain Eukaryota; kingdom Metazoa; phylum Chordata; class Actinopteri; order Pleuronectiformes; family Soleidae; genus Solea; species Solea senegalensis. Next base: position 8,327,355 of record NC_058026.1, on the reverse strand, counting down.
TGCGGGCAGCAAGGTGTCTGTGGTCGCTCACCGCGGTGGTGGGCACGACGCCCCGGAGAACACGATAGCTTCCATCCGGGAGGTGAGAGGTGGAAGAGGGCATGGTATTCTCATTTCCAAATCACATCTCCGTCAATGACACGACTGAAAAACACAGTACAGACACATTGTGTGTAACACATAGGAGGGTTTATTGGCTGGAATCGCTATAGTACCTGCATGTGCATAAATGTTGTTTGAAAAGTGCTCAGGAAGTGATTTGCATCCCTCATGCATCCCAACTGTGCCACAGACACCTTCCTCTCTACTCTGTCCTTCTCTCTTGACTCTCTGTCCTCTTACTTCACGGCGGGTTCGTAAGTCCTCCCCAGCCCCGTGGTTGTCTGACCGTTGTCTGACTCCGTGCTGAGAGCAGCAGAAAGGAAATGGAGAAAATCAAAATACCATGACGACCTGCTTTCCTATCATTCTCTTCTCTCAACCTTCACTGCCTCTATCTCTGCAGCCAAACAATCTTTCTATCAGACTAAAATTCAATCCTCTTTCTCTAACCCCAAAAAACTTTTCTAGATCTTCTCTAACCTCCTTGCTCCTCCACCACCCTTGCTGTCTGAAGTAAATAGCTACAGACCTGTCTCTCTTCCTTTTCTTTCCAAAACTCTGGAGCGCGCTATCTTTAATCAACTCTATTCCTACCTTCACTGGAACAACCTTCTCGATCCTCTTCAGTCTGGTTTTAAAGCAGTTCACTCCACCGAAACTGCACTTCTTGCTGTCACTGAGCAACTACACACGGCCAGGGCTGCCTCTTTCTCCTCTGTGCTCATCCTCCTGGACCTTTCTGCATCGTTTGATACAGTTAACCACCAGATCCTTACTTCCTCCCTTCAAGAACTAGGTGTCTCAGGCTCTGCACTTACCCTACTCTCATCCTATCTTCAAAACCTGGAGAGGATCTGGGGTCCCTCAGGGTTCTGTCTTGGGCCCTCTCCTCTTCTCTCTATACACCAACTCTCTTGGTTCTGTTATTCACTCTCATGGTTTTTGTAGCTCTTGTTTGTACCCAAATGTTTAAATGTACTTATTGTAAGTAGCTTTGGATAAAAGCGTCTGCTAAATGACATGTAATAAAATGTAATGGAACATTTAATGTAATTTGTTTCATGTCAAGACTGTCTGAGGCATAGAGGAAACACAACAGCAACATTGCACTAGCAAAGTGAGACGACTGCAATAAAATGAGTATGGCTGAAAAGTCCAATAATTGTGTAAAACATTTCACAAGTGAATTCTACTGCAAAGGGGAATACGGTAGTTGTTTTTGCACGCTGTGCACAGACGTATACTGGGGCCTTTAAGCGTAGGTCATGTAGAGGCACTGACAGTGTTGTAGTAATTACTCAGTACTCCTCAGGGGGGCAACAGAAGTTACAGACTGGAACTTTAAGCTGCTTTCTGTGAGAACACACCCTGGATACCCACAAAGGTTCACAGACCTGGTCAGTCCTCACACAGATGTGTTTTAAATATTCTAAACATTTTCTGACCGACAAAGTTAACTTGTTCCACAGTATGCTGTCTCTGGATGATGGAGCATTTTGACTGAAGGCAGTTTGTTTTCATGCCACCTCACAGTCCCTACTAACAGTTGCACCTGTTGTTCCAGGAGTGGACTAGCAGATTCGTTTTTGATTGATGTATTTTTATGTATTCAGCATTTGTGTCGGGTTGAGCTACAATTATTACAAACCCTAATGAAATACACCTCTCATATATGTCTGTTCTTCACCAGGCCAGTAAAAATGGGGCAACGGGCGTGGAGCTGGACCTGGAGTTCTCAGCAGATGGTGTCCCAATACTTATGCATGATGACACTGTGGACCGCACCACTGACCAGTCCGGACCACTCAGCCAGATGAGTTTCTCCGAACTGAGTAAACTGGACGCAGCTGCTAAACATCGACTCAGGTAAGAGAAGGAAATGTATTTCAGTTAAGGTTATACCAAGAATATCAATAAATGGTTTATTGTCCTGCCACCTGCCAACTGTATCAGTCAGTGATGAAGAGAAGTGGTGAAAGATGTTGGTGTAGTTTTACTAAAAGGAGTTAGTGCAGTTTTGGTGGTATAGCATGTTTAGAGGAGCAAACTATTTGGAGGTGTGGTAGCAGGTTAAACTGGCTGGAAGGAAGGAAAGAAAGAGTTGCAATTAACATAGTTTCACGATGTAAGTGCACATGAGACATGAGTGTGTTAACATGAGAGTGTAAGACATGTTACAGGAGTTTGAATTTGTGAGGGATATATAAAAATCGTCCTGACAGTGTCTGACAAATACTGTTATTACATGTGTAATGTATATTTCAGGGTGTTCAGGACAGTTGTTGAAGACATCATTTATGATTTCTTTGTAGATGTAGGAGAAGTGGTCTTCACTAACAGTGGATATTCAACAGACAGTTATAGAGACAAGCCATATTTAAGGGAATAAGTGTATTAAGTTTGCACACATCGGTTTGTCACCAGGGAGAAGTTTGCCGGAGAGAAGATTCCGACTCTGGAGGAGGCAGTGGAGGAGTGCATGAAACTCAAACTCACCATCTATTTTGATGTCAAAGGTCATCCAGATGAGGTGCAGCCAATAAAACCAACAAACAAATCAAAATGAGAGTTGGATTATGTGAACAATCTCTCTGTGCTACTATGTTGATTCAATTGATCTGCAGCCAGTCATCACTACATAATGAAGAGAACATGTTGCTGTGTTTGTTATGGTCCATAGATAGTGTTTATGTACAAAGTGACCATTATTTATCAGCAGGGGTTCAATGAGATTGTGTAAATTTTGTCAGTTTTGAAACAACTGGTCATTTAATTCATCAACTTTATAGGGCGGAAAATAGTCTATTTAGATGTATTACTTGCTAAAACTCCAAAGGAAAGACATAGGCAAATTAATTATTAATTTTTCCTTGTGAAATTAAAATCAAAGTATAATATACTATTGCTCTACCGCTAAAAACGAATGAACTAACACCAAACACTAAAATGAATCGTGGCAGCTTATCAGGCTATTCATAGAAACCTCTAAGAATGAACGGTGGGTTGCTATGAAACATGAATAAAACACTGCTAGATTGTTGCTTTTTATACCAGTGGATCACCATTACTTTGACAAGCACAGAGAGGAATATAGCAGGGGTCGAACAAAGGCATGAAACAAACCAAAAGCCCCTACACATTGCACCACCACTAGATTTGTGATGGATTTGTATGTAATTTACTTACGTTTTGTGGAATAATAAGACCGCATTAAAACGCAGCATCACTGTATAACCACTACGTCTTGACCGAAACACATTTGTAGGTGAGTTAAGAATGCATAGCTGTTGTGATGGTTGTTGTTCCAGGCCCTGACATTCTTGAGTTCAGGGCCCGCAGCATTGCGTCTACACATGCACAGCTGTTGGTCCCGTCCCCCGTCCCCCCCACGTGGTCACACAGGAACACAAACACATTGGCATGAAGTCTCACACGTGCTGCAAACACTGAACTGACCTGCAATAACCACATTTCTCTGCTCTCCTCTTAGGCAGCCGCAGCCCTTAAAAAATTGTACAAGAAACATCCAGTTCTCTACAACAGCAGTATTGTCTGCTCGTTTGAGCCTAAAGTCATCTACAGGGTAAGAGGAATAAACAAAAGTCAACGAGTGATGTTAATTAATCTATATACAAAGTCATGAAAACAATCAACCATTAAATTAATTGACATTGATATTTCAGAATCCAGTAGGGGTGGGTAAAAATATCAATTTGAAACAATTCTGCTCTGATTTGATTCATCTATAAGCTATTGCATGCAAAAACAATCAACACATTTACACATTACATCCCTTACTCATGTTGTGCAGATTCTAGAAAATGTAAAAATGAGAAGACAAAAAGAGAGGAACCGGGATAGCTAGCTTTAGATAGTTTCTGTTTTATCCTCCCCATGGTTTCATCATTAACATTAAGTGAAACATCTCACTAAATGCAGCAGCAGCCACGGATTCATTCATAACCACAAACATAAGCAGCACTTTCTGCTTTTCTCTCCTGCCCAGATGAGACAGAGTGACCCAGATGTGGTCACAGCACTGACCCACAGGCCATGGAGTCTGAGTCACTTCGGAGATGGTGCCCCGCGTTTTTCATCACTGTGGAAACACCACTGGATGACACTCATGGACGTTGTGTTGGAGTTCGGGCATCATCACGTGCTGTGGAAGCTCTGTGGCATCTCAGCATTCCTGATACAAAAGAACTCTGTATCACTGTGAGTTTCTGCAGGCGAGACCATGCACTCACATAGAGACCTAAAGCTAAATTGGCTGCAAACATTTTGACAGGCCACAGTAGGACAATGGTGGAAATAATCAAAAATAATGATGGCTGAGTTCCATGTAGCTTCCCAAGTTTTGGGGTGTATGCTTGTTTACTGTTGCACTGTCTTGGTGTACATGACAAAGAACAGAGCCATTGTTAATGTGGTCAGTAACACCTGTGCTTTTCCTGCTATCATTTCTCAAAATGGCTGCTGTTCAGAGGCCCCAAATGTGATATGTGGGACACACTGTGGATGTATCATTTACTGAAAAAGAAAACCCCTGATATTCCCTGATTAATTTAACTTAACTCACCATTTTAAAGAATAGTAGGAGCAGTTTTTATTAGCTTTATTTAATACCACAGGATGTAAAAAATGATCTGTGAACTATGAAGTGAGTGAACTCTGATGATCGATCATTTGAGCTAATAACTGCGTAACAGTTACACGTATGTAGTTGCTTTAAAATGGTCTAACTCTGTGCGTTTGCCCTGTGCTGTCCACAGGGACTACGTGCAGCACTGGGCACAGCGAGGGGTGGAGGTTGTAGCTTGGACGGTCAACACAAAGGTGGAGAAAGACTTCTACCAGGAGGTGCTACAAGTCAACTACATCACCGACAGCCTGGTGGAGGACTGTGAACCTCATTACTGACACTCCCATGAACAAAACACACACTCGAAACAAAGACGCACATACAAACGTACATTTCTCAGCAACCTCGTGTAGCAGGAGGTAAGAGAACATACAATTATGTGTTATTTTCATGCACAGCTCAAACTCTTCCAACTCTGTGCCAGACTAAATAACAAGATTGATGTTTTATTGTTATGATGAATTCAATGTAACATGTTGATCGGCATAATACATACATTTCTGTGATATATGCCCATTATAGACCTTAATCAAATGTATTTACCTGCTCAGGAATGCAGTGATTTGTTTTCTTTGCCTTGACAGTAGTGTCTCTTTACTGTATATGCACCTTGTACTGTGTGTATTTCATACCCAGTAAAGGCCCATCGTCTTAATGGAAATCTCACTTGATTTATAACGTCAGTAAACATTTTCCAAAGGAGTTAATGGGTCTTCTTTAATAGCACATGATATTAGGATAAGGATAAATTAGGATATTATGTTCCCATTCAGAGGAAACTATACGATAAAGCACAGCACATAGGTGTACCGAGCAAAGTGGCCAATGAGTGTATAGTATCATTACCACACATTTAAGTTTTCATATTATTATTATTATTGTTATGTTTATTTGTTTGTTTATAATTGTGTAAGATTGGTCGTGGAGCTCACTGTCTCTGTGGAATAGCTAACAGTGACTCCAGTACATTCTTAGCTCTCACTGAATCTGACCATTTCACAATATAAATTGCAACGAATACATTTGTGCAATATATAATGTTTCTGAACATTTTTACTGCCATTTCTGTAACATACAAGCTGTTGTCAGCCATACGGAGGTGACTGTTGCCTTGCTGCAAAAAGACATAGGTCCTGACCCGGTTCGAATGAGGGCCTTTCCACACGGAGTTTGCATGTTCTCTGTTTTCCTCCCACAGTCCAAAAACATGCAAAGGTCAACTGCAGGTGTAACTCAAACACCTTGTTTAGTTCTAAGTAAGCTTTGATTTAGATATATTAGGATATAAACCGTACCAGTGAGACAACATCTGCATCATCATGTAGAAAACATACAAACATCAGACTGAAGCACTGTAGACTATTTCTGTTTGTGTGACCTGTTTGTCATCAGATGCTTTCTTGCACGTCAATGACATTTGCAAAAGCCAAATGCTTTGCAAAACTGGAGTGATCTAGTAGATCAACAATTGTAATGGAGAGTCCAGGAAGAAACCCTGTGTGGTCTAAAGACATTAATATTTCTTTCACCTTACCAAAACATAAATACAAACTAAGAACTACTTTGTTGAACAGTAAACGTGGATTCTTATCAACACATACCGAGTCCAAGTTCTTTTGAGAAGAAAGGTAAACGCAGATACATGTATCTTCTTCAGATCAGAATGACTCTTGTCTGACCCTGGTTTAGCCTCTGCTGTGTTAATACAAAGCCTGGGAGTGTGGACTGTTGATGATTAGCCTCTTGGTCTGCAGACTCAGGTGATTGACCTAGATAGTGCACGTGAATGGTGGGGAGTAGTGTTGGATATCATCCTGGATAAGCCCGTCTGAGCAGCTTCTTGTAACAACTGATCGTTACTTAGGCAAACTGTCAGCTGTCAATGATGTGATTTCACCTGAACATCACAGGGATGTTACGACATTTACTCCGATCAATAATAAGCCCTCACGCACTGCGGTAAATGCAGGATGTACATTTGGATGCAGTGAAACGTAAAAAGAGCACTATGTGTGTGGCACTGTGAGGCCAATTAATATCAGATTACTTATTAGATTAGATTACAAATGACTTAATATATGTAGTGTATAAAAACATTTTCAAAGTGCAGAATCATATGGAATAAATGTCATTTGTAACGTTAAATAAAATCTAATTTATATTTAGCTCAAATTCATTATTTTCAACTGTTATTATTTATTTGTGTTTATGTTTATCTGTCTGGGTGAAAGGTGATCCCCGTCCTACAAAACCTCTTATGAGGGGCGTGTAATGACGTCACTGAGAGGGGGTGCCCAGTTGCGTAAAATAGTGTGACCGGCGGAAATGAATAGATTCTGACACTTCAAAATAAAAGCCCTTCACGTGTTGGTAAGTAAAAAAAACCACATCCAAAACACATACATCTCGGTTCCTCTAAAAGAGAACTGTGAGATTGTGTGGAGTATCTTGTTTCTAGGACTGTGCTCTTCTGACCTTTGACCTCAGGTAACTTGAGATCTGCTGGAGCTACTCTACCTGTGTGTGGCTCAAATATTGCATATATTGCATGTTTTTGTACTGTGGGAGGAAACTGAAGAACCCAGAGAAAACCCACACACATAAGGGGAGAACATGCAAACCCCATGCAGAAAGGCCCTTGTTCCAAGAAGAGTGCTAACCACTACCATTAGTTATCAATACATTTAAAAGGTGTACAAGATTAAAAGTGATGTAAATAATACTACGTGGCCCTGGTACCACATTATAATTCTAATTATTCCATAGACTGAGTTCTTTTTTGAGCAGCAACGTCGCCCCCTGGTGACTATTCAATTAATATTGTTACTTTCCGGCAAACCAGAAAACCGGGTCCAGTTTTTAGGCTTTTTAGGTTTTTTTATTTTGATAATCCTTACCGGAAGTGCTTGTGTTAATCATGGCGAGCTTGACGCTGGCTCGTGGGATCTTCTTCGCGTCCTGATGCATAATCGCAGAGTGCTGTGTCCTTGCGTTCTGACATAAGAGTCCAAGCATCGCCGGCAGCTCCGGACCATCAGCAGGAGAACAGAGGACAGTGTGTCCGACCAAGAGTGTGTCTGTCTCGGACACCAGGAAGCAGAGTTTACCCTCCTCTCTCTCCCGGCATGTGGAGCCGCTTTCTCCTTGGGTGACCTACACGCCACCTCTCTTCCCGTCCGTACGTCACAGCTCAACACCTGCTGGTCAAGAGGAGCGGAGGGTCAAGAAGACACAAGTCCAACCGAGACTCTCCTGCAGGCTTCTTCAGGCCCAATGTGGAGCAGCTGACACCGGCCAACTACACCAACACAGACACGTCCAGTCGTGTCTGCAGCGTCAGGTTGAGACAAACTGACGGGACAGTGTCAGTGTTTGCGTCTGCGGGATTTAAACAAAACGGACCAGAGATTTTCTTGGACTAACTGTCGTTCACATGATGTACACAATCACCAGAGGTCCCAGCAAACTTGTTACACAACGGAGGACAGGTGAGTTACGACGAGTGTGCGACACTTCTCCACGCGCTGCGTGACGCAACATCACGTCACGTCACGCCGCTGTCCGTGGGGCAAGCTCGACAGAGTTTCCACTTGTCGAAAAGTGGGAATAGTGGAAGCGATTTGTGTCTGTTTAATTCCACTGTTGTGCGTTCTGTCTCTCAGGTCCCACACAACAGATCGAGAGCAAATTCAGCGACTTAAAGCTCAAGCCGACGACTTGGCTCGCGACGAAGTAAGTCGTGTGTGTGTTCTTGTATGTGTCTCTTTGTGAGGACATTTTGCCTGGTCATCACATTTTGACAGCCCTAAAAGTGGCTTTTCAGGGTTAAGACCTGGTTTTAGGGTTAGGGTTAGGGTTAGGCACTTAGCTGTGATGGTCATTATGTCAATGAATGTCCTCACAATGAATGCTTTACAAACACACGTGTGTCCCAAGTCTTAACCTTCAAGTCTAAAGTTCTTGCAAGAATCAAGCAAGTCAAGTCATATGACTTCTGATCATAGAAGATAATCCCCACATGTTCCACGTTTAAATCTGCTAAATAAAAGAGTCATTTTGAGTCAATGATTTGGGATACTGAAGGTTGAATGTGTTCAAACACTGACCTTGTCAGGACCAGTAGTCCTCATGGAGACCAAAACCTGGACCTAATTAGGGCAGAACCAACAAATCAACAAAAGTCAATGCAGTGTCTGAAAAACAATACAATCTCATGTTGTGTTAGGGTTAAATAACAACCTGATGTGTGATCCATTCAGATAAAAACCCACTGAAATCCATTTTAACCATTCACTGACACAGCTGGTGTGGAGATGACACTCGAGGGTGTAATTCAGCATAATTTAACTGCAGCTATTTCTACTTATTCTTGCTGTTCTACAGAATAAAATATGTTTTAAGCAGAAGGACAAGCCTCCTTTGACCAGAATACAATACATTATGGTTTTAGTATAACAGAACATTAATTATCTTGGCAAATTAATTTGTGTAACACATCGTCACA